>NW_007239080.1:0-1954 GCF_000164805.1 Carlito syrichta
TATTCCTCTCCTTTTCACTCCATTCCTCTCTATTGCATTCCTTTCTATTCTATTACATTCCACTCCAATCCTCTCCATTCAATTCCATTCCATTCCACTCCATTCCACTCCATTCCATTTCTTTCCTCTCCATTTAATTCCTCTCAATTCCATTCCAGTCCATTTCACTCCATTCCATTTCAGTCCACTCCATTGCATTCCATTCCTCTCAATTCCATTCCATACCTCTCCATTCCATTCCATTCCATTCTTCTCCATTGCATTCCTCTCCATTCCATTTCATTAAATTCCATTCCACTCCATTCCATTCCATTCCATTCCTCTCTATTCTTTTCAATTTCTCTTCTTTCGATTCCTTTCCATTCCATTCCATTCAATTCCTATCCATTTCAATCTGTTCCACTCCCTCCATCCCATTCCATGCTATTCCATGTACTTCCATTCCGTTCCATTCGTCTCCATTTCATTCCACTCCATTTTCTTCATTTCATTCCATTCCATATCTCGGCCTTTCATTCCATTCCATTCAACTCCATTCCAATCCATTCCTCTTTAGTCCATTCCATTCCTCTCCAATCCATTCCATTGCTTAACATTCCATTCCATCTCATGCCATTCCAATCCTCTCCGTTCCATTCCATTCCTCTACATTCCATTCCTCTCCCTTCCATACAGTTACTCTCCATTTCTTTCCTTGGAATTGCTGTTTATTACATTCCATTCCATTCCATCAATCCCTATTTCTTTCCTCTGCATACCATTCCACTGCATTCCATTCTATTTCATTCCATTCTTCACCTGTTCAATCCTCTCCATGGTATTCCATACAATTCCATTCCATTCCATTCCAATTCATTCCATTCCATTCCTTCCCTCTCCATTCCATTCCTCTCCATTAAATTCCATTCCACTCTACTCCATTCCATTTCACTCCACTCTATTCCATCCATCCCTCTTTATTCCATTTCATTTCACTCCATTCCATTCCACTCCATGTGGAGAGCGCAGCCTGAGCCAAGATGGCGCCCGGGACCTCTGCCAAGTCCCATGATTAGGCGCATGATATACCGCCGGGCCCTCCTTCACTGCGCACCGCGCAAGTGCAACGCTGCAGAGCCTATGTACTGCTGACACGCTGGTACGGGACTTGTGGGTGGAGACCAAGGGATATAAGTACGGGACAACGGGAAAGAAGGGGGAAGAAGCTGGCATGAGAAGAAGCTGGCATGGTGTAAAGGCTGAATAAACCGCTTTGAGAAGAACACGTTGTTGTTGCCTCCTTCCTGCTGGTCAGGGGTGAGCGACAAGTGGTGGCCCGTACAGGGACCTCAGCTGTTCAGAACTCATCGCGGACAGGGTGACTAGTCACAGGGTAAGTTCCCAGGTAAGTGGGACAGGCAAGGCTCTCAGTTGAGACAATAAGGTTCCCGGTTAACAGGGACAAGCTTACTTAGGACTATGGGTAACACCACATCAGCGCAGACGCTTCAACAGGCTCTCAAAAGCCTGCTGAAAGTAAAAGGGGTGGGTCTGAAGCAGGAGACAATAAACAACTTTATGCGGGCTGTAGAGAATGCCGCGCCCTGGTTCCCAGTGTCTTGGCACCTTACGGAGCCTAGCTGGAGCAAGCTTGGGAGGGACTTGCGGCGCCCTGAGCAGCAGCAAGGACTTCCTCGGGGAGCGATGGCAATATGGAAGTTGGTGTTAAATTGTATAGAAGACGAGGATCAGTGCGGGAAGGAGCTTAGCGAAGGGGCTGAAGCAATGAACACTATGAGAGAAGAGTGTTCTGAGCGGTCACAGGCAGGAGACACAGAGGCGGAAGGGCTTTCGGAGGGGGAACTAGAGAAGCTCGTTGAAAAAATGAGTGCTATGGAAGTGCCTATACAGCCCTCGGCGCCGAGACCACCTCCTTATGTTCCCCCGCAAGCGGAAGGACGCAGCCTCCACCCAG
>NW_007239081.1:0-554 GCF_000164805.1 Carlito syrichta
CACCAAGCCTTTTAGGGTGGCGGAACTACGGCCCACCACCAGTCCCACTGTGTTCGGAGGCAGGGGACCTTTGAATGTGGTTCCAATTAGTTGGACCCCCATGGCAGGGGTTAGTATGAGTCTGGTGGTGGAACTGAGGTCAAGTCCGGCGCTGCCTGTGGTCAGGCAAGCACGAGCCAAGCCCTGCCAATCACTAGGGGTGAGGCAGAACCGGTGCAAGTTCTCTAGTTGTGTTACAACGTAGGCGGCACTGGTCCCGTAGGAACGCACAGATTCAGCCAGCCTTGAAATGAGTTTCCAATCCAGGGGCTCATGATACCTGTTTCCAGCTGGATTTTGAAACACAGGAAAGCACTGCGCCCCGTATTGCTGCCACGCCTCTGGGTGGAGGCTGCGTCCTTCCGCTTGCGGGGGAAGATAAGGAGGTGGTCTCGGCGCCGAGGGCTGTATAGGCACTTCCATAGCACTCATTTTTTCAACGAGCTTCTCTAGTTCCCCCTCCGAAAGCCCTTCCGCCTCTGTGTCTCCTGCCTGTGACCGCTCAGAACACTCTT
>NW_007239082.1:0-889 GCF_000164805.1 Carlito syrichta
GTTTTAGCAGGAGAGATCTTAGGATGAATCCATAGCAAGGGGGTCCCCTGCCATAAAACCGCTGTGGGCTGCGTGTGGGTTGGTAACACACAAAGTGAGATGTCACGCGTTTCCTCACGGCCTTTCAAGGCCGCAGACTGAATGCTATATTCCAACAGATGCAACGCATCACGAGCAGCCTCGGAGAGTTGTCGGGGGGAGTCAAGTGCAGGGTTACCTGGCAAAATATCATACAGCGGTTGCAATTGTCTATTAGTCAAATGTAAGTAAGGGCGGACCCATTGAATATCACCCATGAGCTTTTGGAAATCATTTAGGGTTTTCAAGTTGTCCGTCCGAATTTGAAGCTTTTGGGGATGTACTGATTCCAAGGTTATCTTGCTTCCCAAATAATTAACTATTAAATCCTTTTGAATCTTTTCGGGGGCAACCACCAAGGACCACTGACTCAGGTTAGACATCACACTCTCAAGAGCCGCATCAAGGGTACTCTCATGTCGAGCAGTGATTAGGATATCATCCATATAATGATATATTTTTACTTCAGGAAAGGCAGACCTAGTCTCTTTTAGAGCATTATCAACATATAGCTGACACATTGTAGGGCTATTGGCCATGCCCTGAGGCAGCACCGTCCACTCGTACCTACTGTCTGGTTTCTCATGATTCATAGAAGGCACAGTAAAGGCAAACCTAGGAGTATCACTAGGATGCAGAGGTATGGAGAAAAAACAATCCTTTATATCCAAAACTATTAAGGGCCAATGTCGTGGTAAAGTGGATGGTAATGGGAGCCCACGTTGGACTGGCCCCATCGGGACCATTTGTGCGTTAACCGCTCGCAAGTCATGCAGGAGTCTCCACTTACCAGACCTTTTCTTGATTACAA
>NW_007239083.1:0-735 GCF_000164805.1 Carlito syrichta
CTCCATTCCCCACTATTCCATTCCATTCCTATCCATTCCATTCCTCTGCAGTCCATTCCATTCAATACCTCTCCATTTAATTCGGTTCCTCTAAACACCATTCCATTCCTCTCCATTCCATTCCATTCATCTACATTCAGCTTCATACCATTCCATTCCTATATATTCCATTCCATTCCATTCCACTCTACGACACTCCATGCCATTCCACTCCATTTCTTTTCTCTCCATTCCCTTCCATTCCATTCCTCTCCATTTCTCTCCATTCCCTTAATCTCGATTCCTCTATATTCTTTTCCATTCCATTCCAAAATATTGCTTTCCATTCCCCTCCATTCTATTCTATACCTCTCCATTCCTTTTCCTTCCTCACCATTCCATTCCACTCCTTTCCATTCCATTCCATTCCATTCTACTCCATTCCTCTCCATTCCATTCCTCTCCATTCTATTACATTCCTCTCCATTCCATTCCTAACCATTCCTTTCCCCTCCATTCCATTTCATTCCATTATATTCCTCTAAAATCCATTCCTCTCAATTCCTTTCCATTCCATTCCTAACCATTCCATTCCATTCCATTCCTTTCCATTCCGTTCCATTCCTCTCCAATCAAATCAATTTTTCTCTTTTCCCATCCATTCCATTTCATTCCATTCCATTCCTCTCTGTTCAATCCGATTCCATTCCTCTCTATTCATTCCTGTCTATTCCATTCCAGTTCACAGCACTCCAT
>NW_007239084.1:0-799 GCF_000164805.1 Carlito syrichta
ACTTGCATAGCCTGCTGGCTTGCCACCTGACTTAACTAACTAACTACCTAGATAAACTGCTGGCCAGCGAGCTTACTTAACTAGGTGATTAAATAGCTAGCCAGCTTGATAGCCACCTGACTTAACCAGTTAGCTAGCTAGTTTGCTTACTCGTTATCTAATGTGTTAGCTAGCTTTCTGAATTATCTGACTTAACTTGTTAACTAACAAGCTAGGTAACTGACTCAACCAACTTACTTAACTCATTAGCTAAGTAACTAGCTATCTGACTCATCCAGCTGACTTAACTCGTTAGCTAACTAGCTAGCCTACTCAAACAGCTGACTCAACCCGTTTGCTAACTAGCTAGCTAGCTGACTCAACCAGTTGACTTAACTCTTCAGGTAACTAGCTAACTACCTGACTCAACCTGCTGAGTCTGAAACAGCTAAGTAAGAAAGCTGACTTAACTAGCTTAATTAGCTAGCTGACTTAACTGCTTAGTTACCTGAATTAACTGTCTGACTTAACTAGTTAGCTAACTGACTTAACTACCTGAATTAAAATGTTAATTAACTATTTAACTAGCTGAATATCTATCTGATTATCTAATTAGCTAACTAGATCAGTAGCAGACTTAAGTAGCTGACATAAATAGTTAGCTAATTACTAAGTTAGCTGACTTACGTATCTGACTTAGCTGGCTAGCTGTTTAGCTAGCAGACTTAGTTAGCTGACTTAACTAGTTGGCTAACGAGATAGCTAGGTGATTTAACGAGTCGGTTTATGAGTTATCTAACGGTTTTAACTAGTTGATAAA
>NW_007239085.1:0-33147 GCF_000164805.1 Carlito syrichta
CCAGCTGACTTAACTAGTTAAGCTACACTGATAGATAGCTGGTTAGCCAGCTGACTTAATTAGCTGACTTAACTAGCTAGCTACCTAACTAGCCAGCTGGCTGAGCAGCTGAAATAACTAGCTCACTTAAGCAGCTAGCCACCTGGCTAGACAGTTACTTAACTAGTTGACTTAACTACCTAGACAACTGGGTGGCCAGCTGAATTAACTAGCTAATTTAACCAGCTAGCCAGCTGACTTTGCTAGCTAGCTATGTAGTTATCCAGCTGGGAAGACAGCTGAATTAACTAGCTGACTTAAATAGCTAGCAAGCTGGCTAGCTGGCTGACTTAACTAGCTTGCTACCTAGCTAGCCATCTGGCTATCCAGCTGTGTTAACTAGTTGGCTTAACCAGCTAGGCAGCTGACTAGCCAGCTGATTCAACTAGCTGACTTAACTAGCTATCCAACTGTCTAGCCAGCTGACTTAACTAGCTCTCTACCTAGCTAGCTAGCTAGTCAGCTCACCAAACTAGCTGTCTTATTTAGGTAGTCAGCTGGCTAGCCAACTGAGTTAACTAACTCGCTACCTAGCTAGCCAGCTGGCTACCTAGCTGACTTAAATAGCTGGCCTGATTACTAGTCAACTGAATTAACTATCTTGCTATATAGCTAGCCAGGTGGGAAGCCAGCTGATTTAACTAGTTGCCTTAAGTAGCTAACCATCTGTCTACCCAGCTCACTTAATTAGCAAGCAAACTAGCTAGCCAGCTGGCTAGCCAGCTGACTTAATTAGGTGACTTAAATAGCTAGACGACAGGATATACACATGACTTGATTATCTAGCTACCTAGCCAGACAGCTGTCTTGACAGCTGACTTAACTAGGTGACTTAACTAGCTAGACAGCTTACTAACAGGTTGACCTAACTGCCTAGCTACCAAGCTAGCCAGCTGCATAGCCAGCTGAGTTAACTAGCTAGCTACCTACATAGCCCGCTGGCTTGCCAGCTGACTTACCTAACGAGCTACCTAGCTAAAAAGCTGGCCAGTTAGCTGACAACTAGGTTACTTAACTAGGTAGCTCACTGTCAAGTTAGTTGATTTAACTAGCTAGCTACTCACCTAGCCAGCTGGTTAGCCAGGTGACTTAACTCACTGACTTAACTAGCTAGCAAGTTGACTTAACTAGTTGATTTAACCAGCTAGCTACCTAGCTATCCAGCTGGCTTAACTAGCTGAAATAACTAGCTAGCCAGATGGCTAGCCATCTGACTTAACTCTCTTTTTAACTACCTAACCAACTGGTTAGCCAACTGACTTAATGAGTTGACTTAACTAGCTAGCTAGCTGGTTGTCAACTGACTTAAGTAGCTGACTTGACGAACTAGTCATTTTCCTAGCCAGCTGACTTAACTAGCTGACTACCTATCTAGCCAGCTGGTTAGACAGTTGACTTACCTAGCTGACTTTAGGTAGCAAGTTAGCTAGCCAGCTCACATAACCGACTAACTACCTACCTAGCCAGCAGGTTAGCCAGCTGAATTAACTAGGTGCATTGAATTGCTAGCCTGCTGACTAGCAAGCTGACTTATCTAGCTAGCTACCTACATAGCCAGCTGTCTAGACAGCTGACTAAACTAGCAGACTTAACCAGCTATCCAGTTGGCTAGCCAGCTGACTTAACCTGCTGACATCACTAGCTAGCCATTTAGCTATTTAGCTGACAACTATCTTTTTTCCTACGTTGCCAGTTGGCTAGCTAGTTCACTTAACTAGCTGAATTAACCAGCTATTCATCTAGCTAGCCAACTGACTTAACTAGCTCACTACCTAGCTAGCCATCTGGCTAGCCAGTTGACTTAACTAGCTTACTTAACTAGCTACCTACCTAGCTAGCCAACGGATGTAAATTGTTAGCAAATTAACTAGCTACCTAGCTAACAAGCTGACTTAAATAGTTAGCTGCCTAGCTAGGTAACTGACAACCAGCTTGGTAACTAATTAGCTTACTCGTTATCTAACGTGCTACCTAAGTGATTTAATCATCTGACTTAACTCGTTATCTAACAAGTTCGTTAACTGACACAGCCAGCTGACTTAACTCGTTAGATATCTAGCTTCCTAGCTGACTCATCCAGCTGACTTAACTCATTAGCTAACTGCTAGCTATCCTAATCAACCAGCTGACTCAACCCGTTTGCTAACCAGTTAGCTAGCTGAATCAACCAGCTGATTTAACCCCTTAGTTAACTAGCTAACTACCTGACTCAATCTGAAGATGTAACCGGTTAGCTCACTAGCTAGCTAGCTGTCTTAACCAGCTGACTAATTTTGAAAGCTGACTTCATTAGCTAACTTAGCTAGCTGACTTAACTATATAGCTAGCTTACTTAACTGTCTAGCTTAACTAGTTAGCTAGCTGACTTAATTACCTGAATTAAATAGCTTACTATTTAACTGGCTGAATAACTAGCTGATTTAATAATTAGCTAACTAGTTAGGAAGCAGACTTAAGTAGCTATTTAAATAGTTAGCCAACTAGTGAGCTAGCTGACTTAGCTAGCTATTTAGTTAGCTGACTTAGCTAGCTGACTTAACTAGTTGGATAACGAGATAGCTAGCTGACTTAACGTGTTGGTTAATGAGTTAGCTAACTGTTTTAACTTGTTGGCAAATGAGTTAACTAGCTGACTTGACTAGTTGATTAACGAGTTAGCTAGGAGACAACTTTTTGGTTGATGAGTTGGCCTACAAATTAACTGGTTTAATACATTGGCTGACTACTTGGCCGACGTGTCAGCTGACTTAACAAGACGGCCGATTAGTCGGCCGACTAGTTAGCTGGGTTAGCTAGCTGACTAAAGAGTTGGCTCAATATTTAGCAAGGTTAACTTGTTGCCTGCTGGTTTACTGACCAAATTAGTCGGCCTACTAGTTGGCTGACAGGTTAGCTGACCTAACTTGTTGGCCGAATAGTTAGCTGAGCTAACTTGTCAGCTGACAAGTTGGTCGACTCGGTTGATTTGTTAGCTGACTTAACTAGTTGGCCGACTAGTCAGCTGACAAGTTAGCTGACTTAACTAGTTGGCCAGCGAATGAGCCGACTGTTCAGCTGACTTAACTAGTTGGCCGGTGAGTGAGTCGACTGGTCAGCTGACTCAACTAGTCGGCCTGTGAGTGATCCGACTGGTCAGCTGCCTTAACTAGTAGGCCACCGAGTGAGCCAACTGGTCAGCTGACTTAATTTGTCAGTCTGCGAATGACCTGACTGTTCAACTGACTTAACAAGTCAGCTGGCGAATGAGCCTACTTGTCAGAAGAATTTACAAGTAGTCTGGTGAGTGAGCCTACCGGTTAGCCAAATTAACTAATTGGCCGGCGAGTGAGCCAACGGTAGAGCTGCCTTAACTAGTCTACCTGTGAGCGAGCCAACTAGTGAACTGAATTAACAAGTGGCTGGCGAGCAAGGCAACAAGTTAGCTGTCCTGTTGGTTTGCGAGCGAGCCAACAGGTTAGTTGACATGTTGGCTGGAAAGCGAGCTGACTAATTTGCGGACAGGTTGGCAGGCGAGGGAGCCGACTAGTTAGCTGACCTGATGCAAAGCAAGTGAGCACACTAATTAACTGACCAGCTAGCTAAGTTGCTAGCCAACTGGATATCTAAGTAACTAGCTGATTTGCTTGCTGACTTAGTGAGCTAGCTGACTAGCTAGCTGGCTATCTAGCTGACATAACTAGCTAGCAAATAAGCTATCTACTATTGGGAGCCAGCCATGGAGGCCCACTGAGCATTAGGGATCAGGAAGGGCCATTTATCCCAAGACCACTAGGATGCGTTTGGGAGCTATTTGACCCCATTTCGTCCCCCTTTCTACTCAGCAATAACCTGATTAAGCTCCTATAAGCTCAAACATAAAAACTCTGAGATTGAGACGAACACAAGCTCATTTTAGAAGCTCATTGCTCCCATTCTTCCACAAACTGCAGTTTTGGCTTCACACAACTATAATTCAAACTTGTGTCACATCTAAGAGCCTTAGTATTGGTCACAGGCTTTGGGGTCATGATCTTAGGATTTATTGAAGGTGTAAATTGTAGAATATAGTTTTAGAAGACAGCAATTTTTTTTTAAAGAATGCGGCTGGGTTCCTTGCAGGTAGCCCACTGTGAACTTTGGACTGGGCCACATTCCAAACATTCTGAGATGGGCCACTTTCGTTTGTAAAATAAATACTTAAGCTTCTATAGAATTGTTTAACTTGGCATAAATCAATCAGCTTAGGATGAAAAAGGTTTATAGAATATGTCAGTCATGGATTAGGTTATTCTTTGTTATGGGATTTTAAGATCATCATATGAAAAGGGTTTAAAGGCAATCATTGATTAAGTTTTCATGGATTAAGGTTTCTGGTGGATGGTGGATGCCCCTCCCACATCTGACTTTGTGTATAAAAGACCCATTGTAATTCCCAATAACACACATCGCTTCTGCACTAGACCGGAGTCCAGTCTCTTTCTTTCTCTCTCTCTCTCTCTCTTTCTCTCTTCTTCCCCCCAATTGCCAACACCATCTCCACCTTTGGGGTACCCTGAACCCAGCTGGAACTGGTCTCTGGCAAGTGCCGCCTGAATGTGGGACCTCAAGGTAAGCTTTCTCTTTCGGGAACCCTCTGTAGAGACAGGCAGAGCAAGGAAGGGTGAGCAGTTTAAGAACCATGGCAGAATCATGGGCCAGAGTGAGTTTGTTCATAAGTATTCTGATATCTATTAGTATTTTGCACATATTGTCCAATAAAGGAACCGGTTGTCTTGACTCTTGCATTTTGTATGCCTTAGCTTTATGGAATATTATCCGGGATGTTTTAAACCTACAGTATGATTCCTCCAAAATTCCGGCCAAAAATAAAGACACTCCCCTGCTGGCTGTAGCCTCAGCTCCTCCTTTAGATGATGAATTTTTCCCCAAGGAGGAAATGGAGGAAGTGATTGGGTATCATAAATGAAAAAATCTCGCTAATGTTGCCAAGGCACCTCCTCCCATACCCTTTACTAGAAATAAGGTGAAAACACCAAAATTCACACTGGGTATGTGTCTCTGGCTAATGTAGGTATGCAGAGAGCCAGAAAAAAGGCAGAAGAAGATGGAGATTTTACTTTGTCTTCTTGCTTTCCAGTAATTTATATGGAAGAAGGCACAGTAAATGAGGCACCTCACTGGGAGCCGCTACCATATAAATTAATTAAGGAACTTAAAGAGGCTTGTACTCGGTATGATCCTATGGCTCCTTATACTATTACTATTATGGAACAATTTGCCACTCGGTGGATGACACCAAAAGATTGGCGACAATTTGCTAAAAGCTGTT
The DNA here is from genome assembly GCF_000164805.1 of Carlito syrichta. NCBI lineage: Eukaryota > Metazoa > Chordata > Mammalia > Primates > Tarsiidae > Carlito > Carlito syrichta. Next base: position 5,348 of record NW_007239085.1, read on the forward strand.
TGTCAGGAGGAGCCTATTTACTATGGGAAACTGAATTTGAAGATCAGGTAAAGATCCAGAGGGCTGTTAACGAGCAGAGGGATCCAAATCAGTTTCATATTTCTAGCAATATGTTGTTAGGAAAAGGATTATATGAGTCAGTTGACAGTCAACTAATCTTATCCAAGGAAGTTTTACTCCAGGTAAATTCTTGTGCAAGTGAGGCTTGGAAGAAATTACCTATTAATTCTACTCAGACTACCTCACTATCTGATCTTAAGCAGAAAACAGATGAAACTCAAGAGGAGTTTCTCTCTAGACTTACAACAGCAGTAAATAGAGTAATCTCTAATGCAGAAGCAGCAGATGTCCTTATTAAACAGTTGGCTTTCAAGAATGCTAACAGTACTTGCCAAGCTTTGATTAGACCGATTAGAAGAACAGGACAATTAACTGATTATATCAGGCAGTGTGCTGATATTAACCCTGCCGTTATGCAAGGTATGGCAATAGCTGCTACCTTGAAGGGAGAAACGTATGCACAATTTGTGCAGGGAATGCAAGATGATAACAATAGATCAAAAAACAGCTCTGTTTTAACTTGTTATAACTGTGGGCAGCCTGGCCATATTAGTAGGAACTGCCCAGCTAAACAAGGGTTTCGGGAAGCTCTGATGCAACAGCTAATGAGAGCTCTCGACCAAAGTCTCTGTGTCCTAGGTGTCAGAAAGGATTTCATTGGGCTAGGGATTGCAAATCGAAATTTCATAAAAATGGCACTCTGTTAACTAAACAATGATCTATGGTGCCGATTCCGGGAAATGGGCAGAGGGACCGGCCCCAACCCCAAGTAACAATAGGGGTAGCTTTCAGCATGAACCCATTTGTTCCCTTTGTCCCATCTCAGAACTCATCAGAGCCACCCCAGGGAGCACAAGACTGGACCTCCGTTCCTCCACCACAACCATATTAACTCCAGATGTTCCAGTTACCCCAATTCCAACAGGAGTGAAGGGCCCTCTCCCGGATGGAATAGTGGGTATAATATTAAGAAGAAGTTCCTTGTCTCTACAAGGAGTTTCTGTGATTCTGGAGTGGTGGACTCTGACTACACAGGGGAAATCCAGGTACTTGTTGCTCCCCCTAGCGAAACCATACAATTTATGAAGGTCAAAGAATAGCTCAGTTACTACTCTTACCCTATCATAAAATGGGCAAGTCTCTAACCAATAAGCCCAGGGGTGACTCTGGATTTGACTCAAGCAATTTCACTTTCTGGGTTCAGGAAATTACTAACTCTAGACCTCTAAAAGATTTATATATTCAGGGAGTTAAAATTAAAGGTCTGCTAGATACAGGGGCTGATATTTCTTGTATTGCTGGGAAAGACTGGCCGTCTTCCTGGCCAACACAAGTAGCCCCATCAGGACTCATTGGTATTGGTCAAGCGCCCTCTGTAGCCAAAAGTTCTCAAATCTTAAATTGAACAGATAATGAAACTTCAGGAACCTTTTGTCCCTACATCATTCCTTCCATCCCCATTACACTTTGGGGACGCAATATTCTTCCTCAAATGGGCATGCTTCTGTATAGTCCAGATGACAAGGTGTCAGCACAAACACTACAAATAGGATGTGATTCCTTAAAGGGGCTTGGAAGGAACAGACAGGGCATAAAAGGACCTGTTCAGGTTACAGAGAGGAAAGACCAGTCTGCTATTGGCTTTTCAAATTTGTCCTAGGGGCCATTGTTCCTGGGGCTGCTGATTCCATTACCTGGAAAGATGATAAACCAGTTTGGGTGGAACAATGGCCCATGCCCTCGGAGGAACTTAAGGCAGCAAGAGAATTAGTTCAATAGCAGTTGGAGGCTGGCCATATAGAGCCTTCTACCAGTCCTTGGTATACTCCTATATTTGTTATAAAAAAGAAATCTGGAAAATGGAGACTTTTGCAGTATCTAAGAGCCATTAATGCCACAATGGAGGCTAAGGGTGCATTGCAGCCCAGGCTGCCATCTCTGGTTGCTATTCCTGCTGATTATAACATCATAGTTATTGATCTACAGAATTGCTTTTTTTCTATACCTTTAAGTTCTCAAGACTATAAAAGATTTGCATTTAGTTTACCTTCTCATAATTTAAAGCAGCCGTTCCAGAGATATCAATGGAAGGTCCTGCCACAAGGTATGAAAAACAGCCCTACCTTGTGCCAGAGGTTTGTAGATGCAGCCTTGCAGGATATAAGAAGCAAATATCCTAATCTTTATTTAATTCATTACATGGATGATATTTTATTGGCCCATGCAGATCATGCTCACTTGCATAATGTTTTGAATGAAAGAGTAACAGCATTGTCTAATTGTGGTTTGAAAATTTCTCCTGAAAAAAGTCAAACCAACCCACCCTTTACTTATCTTGGCCGAGTGTTAAACACTCAAACTGTGAGTCATCAACCTCTACAATTAAGGAAGAATCATTTGGTTACCTTAAATGATTTTCAGAAATTATTAGGAGATATTAATTGGCTGAGATCTTATTTACATGTCACTACTGCAGATTTAAAGCCTCTTTTTTATATACTGCAGGGGGATCCCTCCCCCACTTGTAAAAGAGTCTTAACACCCAAGGCAAAAGAGGCCTTAACTCTTGTGGAAAAGGCCATTGAGTCCCAAAGGGTGAAAAGGGTAAGTTATGATATACCATGGGAATTAATTGTGTTGGTTACTTCTCATACCCCAACAGGGTACCTGTGGCAGGAAGGACCTATGGAATGGTTACATTTACCGGTTTCCTCTAAAAAAGTTTTAGCATCTTATCCATACTTAGTAGCTTTGCTATTAATCAAAGGAAGACAGAGAAGCATGGAATTGTTTGGAAAAGATGTGGATAATATCATCATCCCATATGACAAAACTCAGTTTCAAACCTTGTTGCAAACTAATGATGATTGGTAAGTGACTTTGATTGATTTTAGAGGACAAATTTTGTTTAATTTGCCTGGAAATCCATTGTTGCAGTTTGTGAAATGTAATCCTATAATTATTCCTCATGCATGTTCCTTAGTCCCCCTCGAGGGAGCAGTATTGGTTTTTACTGATGGCTCGTCTAATGGTAAAGCAGTGGCAGTAATTAATAACAAACCTCATGTTTTAAGTACTTCAGAGACTTCAGCACAAAAAACAGAATTAAGAACTGTCTTATATGCCTTTACAGCTCTAAAAGACAAGAGATTTAACTTGTATACTGATTCTCATTATGTTCAAGGGCTGTTTCCTCATACTGAGACAGCAACTATTCTTGTTAGTAAAACCACAATTTTGGAATTGCTTATACAACTGCAACAATTGATTCATGATAGAAAAGAGCAATTTTTCATTGACTGTGTCAGATCTCATTCCAGCCTTCTGGGACCTCTACATGAGGGTAACCAATTGGCTGATAATTTAACAAAACCTGCCATCTATGCAACTTTGGAGACAGAGGCAGTCACTCAAGCTCAACTATCTGTTGATCTGGTAATAGTCATCATCAAAATGCTACTGCTTTATGTTATGAATTTCAGATACCTACGGAAGCAGCAAGGCAGATTGTCAAGAATTGTCCAGCATGTCCTACTTTTGTTAATGTTCCAGCAGGAGTTAGTCCACGAGTATTAAAATCTAATGTTTTATGGCAAATGGATGTAACTCATGTTCCTACATATGGAAAATTGTCTTATGTGCATGTTACTGTGGATACGTTTTCTCACGTTATTTTAGCCTCAGCAAGAACTGGAGAAGCTTACAAGGACGTGATGCAACATTTATTTTTTTGTTTCTCACAATTAGGTATGGCAAAATAACTTAAGACTGACAATGGTCCTGCATATACATCAAAATCTTTTCAACAGTTTTGTTCTCAATTTAATATTTTTCATTCTACAGGAATTCCTTATAACCCGCAGGGTCAAGCCATAGTTGAAAGAGCCCATCAAACTTTAAAAACTCAAATACATAAATTACAAGAGGGGGAGTTTAGGTATAGTTCTCTTCATCATGTTTTAAATCATGCTTTATTTGTTATAAACCATTTAAATTTGGATGCTTCACACAATTCAGCTATAGCTAGACACTGGAACCCAGAAGGAAATGTTAAACCTATGGTAAAATGGAAGGATCTTCTCACAGGCCAATGGAGAGGGCCTGATATATTACTAACCAGTGGGAGAGGATATGCTTGCATATTTCCACAGGATGCATCAACTCCTGTTTGGATTCCTGATCGACTCATTCGAAATGCCCCCACTAACCCAAAGACTGAGATGGGTGGCATGAATCCTGTTGAATAAAAGGAATAGACCAGAGAAAAATGTAAACAAAATAAGGGTTTTCACTTCCTTTGTCCTCTCCTATTCCGTCTACAACTCCAATTCCTGCCTTCCCTACTACTCTTGTTTCTTGTAATCTGTTCTGTGAGTCCTTTCGCCTTTATCTAGGAAGGAAGGACAGGCGTCTACGGCCGTGGTGCCTAGCTCTGACTTTCAGTCTTTCTCTTTTACCTTTGGAGAAGGGGTGGGTGCCAAAGGCCACGGCACCTAACCCTAACCTCCAGACTTCTCATCCCCCCTTCTCAAGGGGGTGGCTTGGACAAAAGGATGTTAAAAATTCTTCTTTGTTGTCTTCTTATGATAAATTTCTCTCAAGTTCAACTTTCCCAGATGGAAGTAAAGGAATCATATAAGTGAATCCTGTTAGCTAACAACAAAATAGGTGTTAATAGCAGACTAGACTGGAAGGACAAGTTCTTTTGGATGTATTTTATCTCTCAGCACTGGTGCAAACCAAAAATTAGAAAAGGGCCCACACACCCCTCAACTATAACTATTGGACACAGCCTTTAAAGTCTTTAACAACTGGGAGGAAAAAAGAATGCAGGACCAAAAACATAAGATAAACTTACTGCGTGCAGTCTGAGACATCGAGGTGGGAGAAGAGCTCACCATCTGCTATCTGGATATGCTGATGACCAGTGAGGAGCACTGGAAGCAGCTGAGGATCCAATACTGCTTTAAGTGTGACTGTATCCAATGCCAAACCCAGGACAAGGTGATCTGCAACTCTTTCACCATTTGTACTGCAGAGATGCAGGAAGTGGGTTTTGGCCTGTATCCTAGTATGTCTTTGCTCAATCACAGCTGTGATCCTAACTGTTCAATTGTGTTTAATGGACACCACCTCTCAGCGTACCTGCTTGCCCCTTCAATGATATGGAAAAGGACTGGTCACTCATCCAGAGAGATACTAGCTTCCTGAAATGGAGAGACTGTGCTTATAACTCTAAGGTGGACTATACTGTACCTGGTGAAAGACTATATATTAGTGACTGGGGTTTTAATGGCTCTATGCAATGTTTATAAGGTTTCTTGTACTGGGTGTATTTTTAACTAATTGTTTAACTAATGCCTTTTACAAAGGTTTTGTTATTCTTGAGCAGTCATCTTATTTGATGATTCTTGTATAATTGTCATCTCGTTGGTATGATGCATATGGTTTACAGATTTTGTATGAGGTTAATGCTCTTTTAGAAAGACAGAAAAGATTTTTGGCTACTCTTAATTTTAGGAGTTACAGCTTTAATAGCTACTTTTGAGCTGTAGCATTATCTAGGGAAGGTCATACAACTACATTTGCTGATCGGCTGTCTAAAAACGTTTCTATTGCCATAGCTATTCAGGAAATCATAGACCAGAAGTTGGAAAGTAAGATTAGTGCTTTGGAGGAAGGAGTTTTAGTAGTAGGGCAAGAACTTGTGACCTTAAAAAAGAAATTGGCTCTCCAATGTCACTCTGAGTTTAAATCTATCCAAACTTGGGACAAAGTAATTTGGAATTTGGAACCATTCAGACCTGAGTATAGACCTTACTAAATTACATCAAGAAATTCAGGCATCATTTGCTAATCAAAAATCATTAATGTCTATACTCATCAATGTGGGAATTTGCGAAGCAGTGATTCTTTTGTTGCTGTGTTTACTCCCAATCATTTTCAGAGTGCTAAAGAAGAGCAATACGGAGTTTCATGGTTTCATGCTAAAAAATAAAAAAGGTGGAGATGTTGGGAGCCGACCACGGAGGCCCACTGAGCGTTAGGGATCAGGAAGGGCCGTTGACCCCGAGACCACTAGGATGCATTCGGGAGCTATTGACCCCATTTCTACTCAGCAATAACCAGATTAAACTCCTGTGAGCTCAAAACATAAAAACTCTGAGACCGTGACGAACACAAGCTAACTTTAGAAGCTCATTGCTCCCATTCTTCCTCAAACTGCAGTTTTGGCTTTCACACAACTTATAATTCAAACTCATGTCACATCTAAGAGCCTTAGTATTGGTCACAGGCTTCGGGGTCATGATCTTAGGATTTATTGAAGGTATAAATTGTAGAATATAGTTTTAGAAGACAGCCATTTTGTTGAAAGAATGCAGCTGGGTTCCTTGCAGGTAGCCCACTGTGAACTTTGGACTGGGCCACATTCCAAACATTCTGGGATGGGCTACGTTTGTAAAGTAAATACTTAAGCTTCTATAGAATTGTTTAACTTGGCATAAATCAATCAGCTTAGGATGAAAAAGGTTTATAGAATATGTCAGTCACGGATTAGGTTATCTTTTGTTATGGGATTTTAAGATCATCATATGAAAAGGGTTTAAAGGCAATCATTGATTAAGTTTTCATGGATTAAGGTTTCTGGTGGGTGGGGGATGCCCCTCCCACATCTGACTTTGTGTATAAAAGACCCGTTGTGATTCCCAATAAAACACATCGCTTCTGCACTAAACCGGAATGCAGTCTCTTTCTCTCTCTCTCTCTCTCTCTCTCTCTCTCTCTCTCTCTCTCTCTCTCTCTCTTCTCCCCCCAATTGCTGATGCCATCTCCATCTTTGGGGACCAGCTGGAACTGGTCTCCAGCAGTTGCCCTTGTGACTAACCCTCCTCTGTAATGTGTGCCCCAGTGACTGCACATCCTCTGTAATGAGTAACCCAGTCACTGTCCCTCAAACTACTAGGTGTCAGAATTGCTCCACTATAGAGAGTCCTCCAGGAACTGGATCTCCACTGAAATGGGTGCCCAGGGACAGGACATGATCTGTGAGGGGTGCCCCAGTGACTGGGCCCCTTCTGGGATATGATCCTCAATGACCAGCCCTCCTCTGTGGTGAGTGTCTCACTTTCTGATCCTCCTCTGTGCTGGGTGGTCAGTGCCCCAGTAATTGACCTTATTCCTAATGCATACCTCAGTGACTGGCCTTCCTCTGTGATAGGTGCCTCTGTAACTGACCACTATCTCTGTGTTGGGTGCCTCAGTGACAGGACCTCCTCTGGGATAGGTGACTCAGTTACTGGCCCTCTCTGTGATGGGTTCCTTAATCACTGACTCTCCTCTGTGATGGTGAATCAATAAATGGTACTCTTCTGTGATGGGTACCTTAGTGGCTAGCATTCCTTTGTGATGGGTGCTCCACTGACTAGCCATCTTCTGTGATGGGTACCCCAGTGACTGGTTCTCCTCTATAATGGATTCTCCATGAAAGGCACTCCTATGGGATGGGTACCTCTGTGACTAGTCCCCTCTGTGATCATGCCCCAGTGACTAGCCCTATTTTGTGATCAGTGCCCCAGTGACTAGCTTTCTTCCATTATGGATCCTCTAGTGAAAACCCTCTTTTATCATGGGAGCTCCAGTGTCTGGCTTTCCTCTGTGATGAATGTTCAAATGACTAGCAATCCTTTGTGATGCCTGCTCCAATGACTGTTGTTGCCCCAGTGACTTGCCTTCCTCTTAATGTGTGCCCTAGTGACGGGAACTCCACTGCTATCAGTGCCTCAGTGACTAAACCTCCTCTGGGATGGGTGCTGCAGTGACTACATCTCCTCTGTGATGGTTGACAAAGTTACTGGCCCTCATATTTGATCTGTACCTCAGTGAATGGACCTCTTTTGTGATTGGTGGTCTGGTGATTGGCCCTCCTACTAATTGGTTCCACAATGCAAGTCCCTGCCTCTGTGATTTACCATTTTGTAAGATCGCTCTTCAGTGACTGGCACACCTCTGTGATGCATGTCTCAGTCATGGGCTCTGCTCTGTGATGGTGCCCAAGTGACTGGTCCTCTTCTGTATTGTTCGACCCAGTGACTAGCCCTCCACTGTGATGGGTATTGACTGTCCTCTGTGATGTTTGTCCCAGTGACTGGCTCACATCTGTGACGAGTTCCCAGGTAAGTAGCTTTCCTCTGTGATGGATGTCACAGTGACTGGTCCTCCTTTGTGATTGGTGTACCAGTGACTAGCCCACTTATATCATGGATTCTTCAGTGAATGTCTCTCCTCCATAATGGGTGCCCTAGTGACTAACCCACTTATATCATGGATTCTTCAGTGAATGTCTCTCCTCTATGATGCATTTTCCAGTGATTGGCCCTCCATGATGGGTGTCCCAGTAACTTGTCCTCATCCTTTGGGTGCCTGAGTAACTGTCACTCCACTGTGATGGAATCCCCTGTGACTAGGTCTCCTCTCTGGTGGGTGCCCAGATATATGGACTGATCTGTGGTGGTTATCCCAGTAACTGGCACTCCTCTCTGATAGATGCCACAGTGGCTGCCCCTCTTCCTAATGTGTGTCTCAGTAATAGGATCCCCTATGGGATGGGTACCTCAATGACAGGCCCTTCTCTGCCAGTGAGGTAGGAGGGCATTGGTGCCTCATTGACTGGCCCTCCTCTTGGATGTATGCCTCAGTAAATGGCTCTTCACTCTGATGGTTCCCCAGTGACTATTCCTCCTCTGTGATGGGTGCCTCAGTTTCTGGCCCTCCTCTTTGCTAGTTGCCACAATTCCTGGCCATTTTTTGTGATAGGTTCCCCAGTGACTGGCTCTTTTCTGGTTTTGGTGACACAGTACCTACCTGTGTAATGGGCGCTGCAGTTACTAGCCATCCAATGTGATGTGTGTTCCAGTGACTTGCTTTCCTCTGTGTGGTGTGCCTCTATCACTGGCCCTCCTCTGTATTGGTTGCCCCAGCAAGTGACTTGATCTGTTAAGGGTGCTCCAGTGACTGCTCCTTTTCTGTTGGGTGCCCAGTGATTAGCCCTTTCTTTTTCATGGGTGTCCCAGTGACTGGTCTTCTACTGTGATGGGTACCTCAATAACTGTTTCTCCTCTATGTTTGGTGCCTCATTCACTGGGCCTCCTCTGTGATCAGTGCTCCAGTGACTGATTGTTCTCTGTAATCAGAATCCCAGTGACTGACCCTCATCTGTGGTTCGTATCCCAGTGACTGGCCCTTGTATGTGATCTGTACCCCCATGATTGACCCTCCTTCTAATGGGTGCACAGTGACAAGGCCTTCTCTGTGAAAGGTACCTCATTGACTGGTCCTACTCTGTAATACATATCTCAGTGACTTGGTCTTCTCTGTGATGAGTGCCCAAGTGAATAGCACTCATCTGTTATGGGTGTCCTAGTCACTGATCCTTTCCCATAATGTGGGCTCCAGTATCCTGTAATTGTTGCCCAAGTGACTGACTCTCAACTGTGATTGGTACTCCAGTGAATAACTCTCTTCTGTTATGGATGTCCTAGTACTTGGGCCTCCTTGGTAATGGGTGACCCATTGATTCCCCTCCTCTGTGGGATTGGTCCTACAATGATTGGACCTCCTCGGTAATGAGAGCTCCAGTGACTGGCCCTCCTATGTGATAGACACCCCAGTACCAGGACTTTCTCAATAATGGGTGCACCAGTGACTGGTCCTTTTCTGTGATGGGTGCCAGAAAGAGCAATCCTCTGATGGGTGCTCCAGTGTCTGGCCCTCCTTTAGAATGTGTGCCTCAGTAAAATCAGTCCTCTGTGATGGGTGCTCTGTGTCCTCCTTTGTGATCAGTGCCCCAATGAGTGGTTTTCCTCCATAATGGATCCTCTAGTGAATAACCCTTTTCTATCATTGGAACTCAACTGACTGGCTATCCTTCATGATGTATGTCTCAGTGATTAGCCCTCTTCTGTGATGGATGCCTCAGTGACTGATCCTCCTCTTTGACTGGTGCCCCAGTGACTTGCCCTTCTCCTAATGGGTGTCCCAGTGACAGAAACTTTGCTGGTATGGGTGCCTAAATCATTTACCTTCCTCTGGGACAGGTGCCTCAGTGGCTACACCCTCTGTGATGGTTGCAAGAGTGACTGGCCCTAGTGTTTGCTGACACCTCAGTGACTGGGCCTCTTCTAAAATGAGTGTTCCATAACTGGCATGCCTCTATGATGGGTTACACAGTGAATGGCCCTTACCTGGGATTAGTGCCCCAGTGACTGGCTTCCTTTGTGATCGGTGCCCCAGAAACTAACCATTCTCCCTAATGAGTGTCATAAAGGCTAGCCCTCTTCTATCATAAGTTCTTCAGTGAATGGCTCTCCTCTATAATGCATGTCCCAGTGACTGGCCCTTCTTTGTGATGGATGCCCAAGTGACTGACTGTCTGATAAGATGGATGCCCAAGTGAATGACCTTCCTCTGCCGTGGGTGTCACAGTGAGTAGCCTTCCAGTGTGATGTTTGTCCCGGTGACTAGCGCTCCTCTGTGACTCTGTAAGAAGTGCCTCCATCACTGGCCTCCTCTTTGATGACTGCCCCCTTAAGTGGCCTCCTCTGTTAATGGTTTTCCAGTGACTGTCCCTCTTCTGTGTTGGGTTCCCAGTGACAAGTCTTCCTTTTTGATGAGTACCCCAGTGACTGACCTTCTACTGTGATGGATATCTCAATAACAGTGTGTCCTCTATATTGGGTGCCTCGTTGACTGGTCCTCCTCTGTGATTGCTGGTCTGTGACTTGCTCTTCTCTGCAACCAGAGTCCCAGTGACTGGTCCTCATCTGTGATTGGTATCCCAGTGACTGGCCCTTATATGTGATCTGTTCCCCATGATTGACTTTCCTTCTATGGGGTGCCACAGTGACAAGGCCTCCTGTGTGATGGGTGCCTAATTTACTGGACTTACTCTGTGATAGATGCCTCAGTGACTTGGTCTTTTCTGTATTGGGTGCCCAAGAGACTGGCCCTTCTCGTGATAGGTATGCCAGTCACTGATCTTCCTTTATAAAGGGACAGTAAATGTGATAGGTATTCTAGTCACTGATCTTCCTTTATAAAGGGGGCCCCAGTATCAGGGCTTCCCTTGTGATAGATGCCCAAATGACTGACCCTCCTCTGTGATTGGGGCCCCAATAACACTCTTCTGTGATAGGTGTCCTAGTATGTTGGCCTCCTTAGTAGTGGGTGACCCAGTGACTACCCTCTTTGCTGATAGGTGCCACAGTGACAGGGCCTCCTCAGTAATGAGTGTGCTGGTGACTGTTCCTCCTGTGTGATACATGCCCCAGTGCCTGGGCTCTCTCAAAAATGAGGGCACCAGTGACTGGTTATGTGAAATGTGCCCCAGCAACTAGCACTCCTCTTTGATGGGTGTCCTGGTATTTGCCCTCATCTGGGTTGGGCACCTCAGTGACAGTCAGAACTCAGTGATATTTGATCAGTGAGTGACTCAGTGTCTAAACCTTCTCTGTAATTGATGCCCCAGTGACTGACCCTCCTCCTAATGTTTACACCATGACTGGCCCTCCTCTGTGATGGGTGCTTCAGTGACTAGCCCTACTCTGTGATCGATGTCCCAGTTCCTGGTCCTTATCCTAATTTTTGCCACAGTGACTGAACTTCCCATGTGATGAGTGCCTCAGTGACCAATCCAACTCTGTGATGGATTTCCCAGTTCCTAGATCTCTGAGGGGGGGCCTCATGACTGGTCTGCCTCTTTGAAAGGTGGCCCAAGATTGTCCCTCATCTGTTATAGGTATCCAGTGACTAGGTCTTCTCTATTATTGGAACTCCAGTGACTAGGCCTCTTCTTTGATTGGCGCACCATTGACTGGCACTCCACCATAATGGTTGTCACAGTGACTAGCCCTACTCTTTGAAGTTTGTCCGAGTGACTGACTTTCCTCCATAATGGATGCCCCAGTGACTGACCCGCTTCTGTAATTGGTACTCCAGTGAATAGCACTCTTCTGAAAAGGTGTCCTAGTACTTGGGCCTTCTCAGTAATGGTTGCCTCAGTGACTATTATCCTCTGTGATAAGTGCCACAGTGACTGGGCCTCCTTGGTAATTGGTGCTCCAGTGACAGGACCTCCCGTGTGATCGAGGCCCCAGTGCCTGGGGCTCCTCAATAGTGGGTGCACCAGTGACTGGTCCTCTTCTGTGGTGGGTGTTGCAGTGACTAGCACTCCTCTCTGATGGGTGCCCCAATGACTGGCTCTCTTCTGTGATGGGTACCCTAGTGACTAACACTCCTTTGTATGAGTGCCCCAGTTACTGGGCTTCCTGTGTGATGGATGCCCCAGTGACTTGTCCACATCTGTGATCAGTGCTCTGTAACTGTTTCTCCTTCTATTGATTCCAGAGTGATTGACCCTCCACTGTGATGGATACCCAGTGACTAAGCCTCCTCTATGATGGGTCTAGGGTGACTGGGTTTCATCTGTCATGGGTGTCCCAGGGTTTGGTCCTCACTTGTGATTGGTGCCCCAGAAACTGACCATCCTCAGTGATTGGTGTACCTTGGTGATTGGCACACCAGTGAATGATTCTCCTCCTAATCAGCACACCAATGACTGGCCCTCATCTGGGAGGGTGCCTCAGTGAATAGCCCAACTCTATGATGAGTGCCTCAGTGACTGGACCTCCTCTGGAATGGGTGGCTCAGTGGCAGTCAGTCATCTGTGATGGGTGCTCAGTGAATGACTATCCACTATGATGATGTCCCATTAACTGGTCTTCCTTTGTGATGGGTTCCCCAGTGACTACCCATCCTCTCTCATAGGTGCCCCAGTGAATAACCTTCTTCTGTGACGGTTATCTCAGCGACTGCTCCTTCTCTGTGATCAGTGACTCAATGACTTTCTCTCCTCCTAATAAGTGTCCCCATTGCCTGGCACTCCTCTGGCATATGTGCCTCAGTGATTTGCCCTCCTCTGGTGTGTGTGCCTCACTGAGTGGCCTTCCTCTGTGATCAATATTCCAATGTCAGGCCTTCTGCCTAATAGGTGACCCGTGAATTGCCCTCATCTTGCTCTCCTGTATAATCAGTTCTGCATGACAGTTTCCACCATCTTATGGGAGCTCACTGACGAGCCATCCTCTGTGATTGGTGCCCAAATGACTTGCCCTTTCTTGTGATCAGTGCCCCAGTGAGTGGCTTTCCTTTATAATGGAGTCTCTAGCGAATAACACTCTTTTATCATGGAAGTTTAAGTGACTGACTCTTCTTCGTGATGTATGTCCCAGTAACTGGCACTCTACTGTGATGGATAACCCAGTGACTGGCCTTCCTCTGTGATGGATGCCTCAGTGACTGGCCCTCCTGAATGATGGGTGGCTCTGTGACTGGCCCTCCTCTGTGATTTGTGCCCAGTGACTTGACCCCCTCCTAATAGATGCCCCAGTGACTGGAACTCCGCTGGTATGGGTGAATAAGTGACTGACCTTCCTTTGGAATAAGTGCCTTAGTAACTGTACATCCTCTCTGATGGTTGTCAGAGTTTCTGACCTTTATATTTGTTGGGTGCCTCAGTTACTGGGCCTCCTCTGTCATTGGTGCCCCAGTGACTGTGCCTCCTACTAATGTATTCTCAAGTTCTGTGCCTTTTTCTTGGATGGTGACTCAGTGACTTGTCTGTGGGAAGCTGCCTCAGTGACTGGCTTTCCTCTGTGATGGTGCCCCCAGAAACTGGTCATTATTTGTGATGGTGGCCCCATTGACTAGAGCTCTTCTGTGATGGGTCCTTCCGTTACTGGCTCTTCTCTTTGATATTTGTCCTAGTAACTGGCTCACCTTTGTGATTACTATCCCACTAATTAGTATCTTTCTGGGATGGTTGCCCTAGAAACTGTCATTATAGAGGAAGCTCTATAATGGATGCCCCATAAGGGGTGCACCTCTGTGATGGGTTCCACAGTGACTGGCCCACATCTGGGATTAGTGCCCCAGTAACTGACCCTCCTTTGTATTCACTGCCTCAGTAACTATCCCTCCTCCATAATGGATGCCTTAAAGATTACCTCTCTTCTATAGATAAATTATCTAGTGAATGACTATCCTGTATCATGCATGTCCCACTGACTGGAACTTCTTTGCGATGGGTGCCTTAGTGACTGACTTTCCTGTGGAATAGGTGTGCCACAGGAAAACTTCCTTTGTTATGGTTTCCACAGTGACTAGCCTTTCAGTGTGATGTATGTCCCAGTGGTTAGCACTCCTCTGTGAGAGGTGCCTCCATCACTGGCCATTCTCTGTGATAACTTCCCCAGTATGCAACCTTCTCTGTAAAGTGTGCTCCAGTGACTTCCCCTCTTCTGTGTTGGCTGCCCAGTTACTAACCCTCCTTTGTGATGTGTATCCCAGTGACTGGCCTTCTACTGTGATTGGTACCTTAGTAGCTGTCCGTCCTCTATGTTTGGTGCCTCATTAACTAACCCTCCTCTGTAATCAGTGCTCCAGTGACTGGCTCTTCTTTGTAATCAGAGTCCTAGTAACTGACCTTCATCTGTGATTATTATCCCAGTGACTGGCCCTTATATGTGATCTGCCCCATGATTGGTCCTCGAAGGCCTTCCACATATAATGGGTGGAAAAGTGACAAGGCTTCCTCTGTAATACGTGCCTCATTGACTGGCCCTATTTTGTGATAATGTGCCTCAGTGACTTGGTTCCTTTGTGATGGGTGCCCAAATGACTAGCCCTTCTCTGTGATGGTTGTCCCAGTCACTGATTCTCCTAATAATGGGGGCCCCAGTATCAGGGCTTCCTCTGTGATTGGTACTCAAGTGACTGGCCCTCTTCCATTATTGGTTCCCAGTGAAAAACATGCTTCTTTTATGGGTGTCCTAGTACTTGTACCTCCTCTATAATGGGTTCCCCAGTGACTACCGGCCTCTGATGGGTGCCTCAGTGACTGGGTCTTCTCAGTAGTGGATGCTCCAGTGACTGGCCCTCCTGTGTGATAGATGCCTAAGTTCCTGGACTTCCTCAATAATGGGTGCATTAGTGAATGGTCTTCTTCTGTGATGGCTGCCCCAGTTACTAGCATTCCTCTTTGATGGGTGCCCCAGTGACTGGCCCTCCTCTAGCATAGGAGTCTAAATGACAGCCAGTCCTCTGTGATGGGTGCTCAGTGACTGGCTCTACACTGTAGATGGTGCCAGTAACTGTTCCTCTTCTATGATGGGAGCCCCAGAGAGTACATTTTTTCTGTAATGTGTACCTCAATGACTGCCCCTCCTCTGTGATCAGTGCCTCAGTGACTTGCCCTTTTCCTGAGTGCCCCAGTGACTGACACTTTTTGGGATGGATGCCTCAGTGACTGCCCAACCTCTGGCATATGTGCCTCATTGAGTGGCACTCCTCTGTGATTGATGCCACAGTGATGTCCCCTCATCCTAATGCATAACCAGCGAATCACCCTAGTCTTGGATTGGAGCCTCATTGATGGACCCTCCTCTTTGGATGGATGCCTCAGTAACTGGCTCTCCACTCTGATGGAGCCCCAGTGACTATTCCTCCTCAGCGATGGGTGCCTCCAGTGTTTTGCCTTCTTCAGTAATTGGTGCCCCAGTGACTAGCCCTCCTCTGTGAAGGTTGTCTCATTGACTGGGTTTCCTCCATAATTGGTACCTGAGTGACAGGCCCACCTCTGCGATGGGTGTCACACTGACTAGTCCAACTTTTTAATGGGTGTGCCAGTGACTAGCCCTCCTTTCTGAGAGTAATCCCCATGAATGGCCCACCTCTATGATGGGTGATCCAGTGATTATCCCTCATCTGTTATAGGTGATCCAGCAACCGGGCCTTCTCCATTATTGGTGCTGCAGTGACTGGGCCTCCCTTGTCATGGTGTCCAAGTAAACTACACTCTACTATAATGGTTGCCTTTGTGGGATGGGTGCCTCAGTGACTGGGCCTCCACTGTGATGACTGACCAGTGACTGGGCCCCACTTGATGAGTGTCCCAGTGACTGGCCTTTTCTGCAATTGGTGCCCCAGTGATTTGCTCTACTCTGTGATGGGTTCCCAAGTAACTAGGCTTTTTCTGTGATGGGTGCCCCAGTGACAGGCCTTCCTCTATAATGTTTGCGCCATGATTTCAACTCTTCAGAGATGGGTCTCCAGTAGCTTTCTATCATAAATGTTCAGTGCCCATGTGACTTTCACTCCTTTGTGAAAGTTGACCCAATGACTGGATTTTCTCCATAATGGGTGTCCCAGTGATTGGTCCACCTCTGTTGTGGGTGCTGCAGGGACTAGTCCAACTCTATGATGGGTGACTCAGTGACTAGCCCTCCTCTGTGAGGGGTGTGTTTATGACTGGCATGCCTTCCATAATGTGTGAACTAGTGAATAACCCTCTTCTCTCAAGGCTGCCCAGAGACTCACTGTCCTCTGGGATGCATGTCCCAGTGACAGGCCCTCATGTGATGGGTGCCTCAGTGACTGGGCCTTCTCTGAATGGGTGCCTCAGTGACAGGTCCTCCTCTGTGATTGGTGCTCCAGTGACTGAATATACTTCTAATTGGTACCCCAATGACTGGCCATCTCCTGAAACAAG
Source organism: Carlito syrichta (assembly GCF_000164805.1). Taxonomy (NCBI): domain Eukaryota; kingdom Metazoa; phylum Chordata; class Mammalia; order Primates; family Tarsiidae; genus Carlito; species Carlito syrichta. Next base: position 22,011 of record NW_007239085.1, read on the forward strand.
TGTCAACTTCCTTAGTGATCAATATCCCAGTGACTGTTCCTCCTCCTTATAGGTACCCCTGTTTCTGGCCCTCCTCTGTGATGGATGCCTCAGTGACTGGTCCAACTCTGTGATGGATATCCCAATGACTGTCCCTCCTCCTAAACAGTGACCCAATGACAGGACCTCCCCTGTGATGGGTGCCTCAGTGACTAGCGCCAACTCTGTGATGGATGTCCCACTAGCTAGACATCCTTTGTGAGAAGTTCCTCCATGACTGACCTTCCTCTGTGATGGGTGGCCAAAAATTGTCCCTTATCTGTTATGGGTATCCCAGTGACTGGACCTTCTCCATTATTGGAGCTCCAATGACTGAGCCACCACTGTGATTGGTGCCCCCATTGACTGTCACACCACCACAATGGTTGTCACATTGACTAGCCCTCCTCTGTGAAGGTTGTCCCAGTGAATGGCTTTTCTCCATAATTGGTGTCCCAGTGACTGATCCACCTCTTTGTGGGTGCCACAGGAACTAGCCCAACTCTATGATGTGTGACCCAGTAACTAGCCCTCTTCTGTGAGGGGTGCACCCATGACTGGCCCACCATTATGATGAGTGGCCCAGTGATTGTCCTTCATTAGTTATAGGTGACCCTGGGACTGGGTCTTCCATGGGATGGGTTCCTCAGTGACTGGGCTTCCACTGTGATGATTGCCCCAGTGACTGGATCTCCTCTGTGATGACAGACCAGTAACTAGGCCCCTTCTTGATGGGTAACCACATGACTGGTCCTACTCCTATCGGGTGCCCCATTGACTGGCCCTTCACAGCTATGGGTTCCCCAGTGACTATCCTTCTTCTGTGATGAATGCCCCAGTGACTAGGCCTCCACTATAGTGCCTGATCCAATGCCTGACCATCCTCATTGATGAGTACCTGTGTAATTGGATCTCCTCTGTTTTGGAGTCCCAGAGACTAGCCCTCCACTGTGATGTGTGCCCCAGTGACTGAAATTCCTCTGTGGTCGGTGACCCAGTGCCTTGCCCTCCATGTGATCAGTGTCCCAGAGACTGGCCTTCCTCCTATTGGGAGCAATTGTTACTGGCCCTCAACTGTGATGTGTGCACTAGTGACTGAACCTCTTATGTGGTGGGTGACCCAGTGATTGTCATTCCTCTGTGATTGCTGCCCAAGTGATTCCTCATCTTCATAATGGGTGGCCCAATAACTGACCCTCCTATGGGCTGTGTGACTCCATGACCTTACTCTCTAATGAGTGCCCTAGTGACTGGTCATCTTCTGGGATGAGTGCCTCAGTGATAGGCCCATCCCCTGATGGGTGCTTCACTTACTGACACTCCTCTGGGATGGTTGCTTCACTGAATGAGTCTCCTTTGGGAAGCATGTCTCAGTGACTGCCTCTCCTTTGTGATGGTGCCCCAGTGACTGGTCCTTTTCTGTGATGGGTGCCTCAGTGAGTAGGACTCCTCTGTGATGGTAGCCCCAATGACAAGCCTTCTTCTGTGATGGGTGGCACAGTGACTGGGCCTTCACTGAGATGCCTGCCCCAGTGACTGGCCCTCCTTAGCAACAGTGCCCTGGTGGCTAGCCTACCTCTGTGATGTGTGCTCCAATGACTGTGATTCCTCTGTGATGAGTACCCCAGTGACTGGACTTCAAACTATTGCGTGTCAGAGTGATTGACATTCCACTGTAATGAGTTCCTCAGTTACTGGGTTACTGCTCTTCCACAGAAATGGGTGCACAGGGACTGGACATGATCTGTGATTTGTGTCCCAGTTACTGGCCCTCCTCTGGGATGGATTCCTTAATGACTGGTCCTCCTCTCTGATGAATGTTTCACTTTTTGACCCTCCACTGTGCTGGGTGACTCAGTGACAGGCCCTCCTCTGTGAATGGTGATCCAATGATTGGTCTTACTCTTAATGGATGTCCCAGTAACTGGCCTTCCTTTGTGATGGGTGCCCCAGTGACTGACTGTCTTCTGTGATGGGTGTCCCTGTGACTGGCCCTCTTCTATAAAGAATTCCTATGAAAGGCACTCCTTTGGGATGAGTAATTCAATGTCTTGTCCTCCTCTGTGATCGGCGCCAGTTATTGGCCCTACTTTGTGATCACTGCCCCAGTGACAAGCTTTCCTACATAATGGGTCCCCTAGTTAGTAGCCCTCTTCTGTCATGGGAGTTCCAGTGAGTGACTCTCCTCTGGAATGAATGTCCAAGTTACTGGCAATACTCTGTGATGTCTGCTGCAATGACTGGCCCTCCTCTGCGATAGGTATCTCAGTGACTGGTCCTTCTCCGGGATTTGGGATCCAGTGACTTCCTTCCTCCTCTGGGGATTTCAGTGACTAACTCTCACTTGGGAGGATGCCTCAGTGACTGTACCTACTCTTAATGGTTGACAAAATTATCACTACTCATATTTCATGGGCACCTCCGTGAAGGAGCCTCCTCTGAGACTGCTAGCCCAGTGTATGACCCTCCTATTAATGGGTTCCCAAGTGCAAGGCCCTCCTCTTGGATGGTGCCTCTGTGACTTATCATCTTGTGGGATGGGTCTTCAGTGACTGGTCCACCTCTGTGATGGGTGCCTCGGTCATTGACTTTGCTCTGTGATGGTGCCCCAATGACTTGTCCTCTTCTGTGATGTTGATCCAGTGACTAACCCAACTTTATGATAGGTGCCCCAGTTGCTGATTCTTCTCTGTGATGTTTGTTCCAGTGACTGACACCTCTGTGATGGTTTCCCCAGTAAGTAACATTCCTCCGTGACAGGTACTCCAGTGACTGGTCATCCTCTATAATGGGTGCCCCATGACTGGATTTCTCTAATAGGTATCAGTGACTGGTTCTCCTTTGTGATCAGTGCGAAAAGTGAAAAGCCACCATCCATAATGGGTTCTCTACTGACAAGCCCTCTCATATCTATGATTTTACAGTGAAAAGCTCTCCTCTATGATGCATGTGCCAATGACTAGCCCTCCTTTGTGATGGGTTCCCCAGAGATTGGCCCTCATGTTAAAGGTTGCCTGAGTGACTGGTCCTCCACTGTTATGGGTTCCCCTGTGACTAAGCCTCCTTTATGATGGGTGTACAGGGACTGGGTATCATCTGTGATGGGTATCTCAGTGGGTGGCACTCCCATGGATCAATGTCCCAGTGATTTCCCCTCTTCCTAATGAATGTCCCAGTGACAGATTTCCCTCTGGATGAGCCCTTCTCTGTGATGGGTGCCACAATTTCTGGCCCTCCACTTTACTGAGTGCCTCAGTGATTGGCCCTGCTTTGTGATTGGTGCCCCAGTGTTTGACCCTCCTCTTTATAGTTGCCCCAGTGACTGGCCTTGCTCTGAGATGGGTGCCTCAGTGTCTGGCTTACCTCTGTGATGTGTGCCCAGTGACTAGACCTCCTCTGAGATGGGTGCCTCAGTTACTGGCCCTCCTCTGTGATGGGTGCTTAAATGACTAGCTCTCCTCTGTGATAGTGCCTCAATGACTGATCCTCCTCTGTGATGGGTGCCTCAGTGACTAGCTTTCCTCTGTTATATGTGCCCCAGTGACAAGCCTTCTTTTGTGATGAGTTCCCCCACTGACTGGTCGTCCTCTATAATGGACTCCAAATGACAGGCTCCCCCATGTGATGGGTACCTCAGTGACAGGCCATCCTCTGTGATTTATGCCCCAGTGACTGGCCATCCTTTGTGATCAGTGCTCCATTGAGTGACTTTCCTCCATAAAGAATCCTCTGGTGAATAGCCTTCTATCATGGGAGTTCAAGTGACTGACTCTCTTTCATAATGTATGTTCCAGTGACTGGCCCTCTTCTGTTATGGGTGCCCCAGTGACTGACCCTCCTCTCTGGTGGGTGCCTCTGAGACTGGCCCTTCTCTGTGATGGGTGCCTCAGAGACTGACTCTTCTCTATGATTGATGACAGTGACTTGCCCTCATCCTAATGGGTGCCCCACTGACTAGAACTCCCCTGATATGTGCACCCATATGACAGACATTCCACTAAGACAGGTGCCTCAGTAATTGTACATCCTCTGTGATATTTGCCAGAGTGACTGGCCTTCACATTTGGTGGACACCTCAGAGTTGGGCCTCTTCTGTGATTGATTCCTCAGTGACTGGGCCTCCTATAAATAGGTTTCCAAGGTCCTTGCCCTATTCTTGGATGGTAACTCAGTGGGATGGTAACTTCTGTGGGTTGGTTGTCTCAGTGACTGGCCCCCTTCTGTGATAGATGACTCAGTAACAGGTTATCATCAGTGATGGTGCCCCAGTAACTGGTCATCTTTAGTGATGGTTGACCCAGTGACTAGCCTTCCTCTATGATGAGTGCTTCAGTTTCTGAAGTTCCTCTGTGATGTTTGTCCCAGTGGTAGGCTCACCTCTGTGATTGGTGCCCCGGTAAGCAGTGTCTTTCTGTAATAGTTGCCCCAGTGACCGCCCTCTATAATGGGTGGCCCATAACTGGCATGGCTACGTGATGGAATCTGCAGTGACTGGTCCTTCTCTGGGATTAATTTCCCAGTGTCAGGCTCTTCTTTGTGTTGTGTCCCTGTAACTAGTCCTCCTCCATAATGGGTGCCTTAAAGATTAGCCCTCTTCTATAATAAGTTCTCCAGTGAATGGCTCTCCTCTATGATGCATGTCCCAGTGACTGGCTCTTCTTTCTGATAAGTGACCCAGTATTGGGTTTCCTATCAGATGGTGACCCATGGAATGACCTTCCTCTGTTATGGGTGCCACAGTGACTAGTCTTCCAGTGTGATGTACGTCCCGGTGATTGGTGCTCCTCTGTGAGATTAATCTCTATCACCGGCCCTCCTTTGTTTTGGCTGTCCCAGTAAGTGGCAGTGTCTGCCCCTCTTCTCCAGTGACTGCCCCACTTCTGTGTTGGATGCCCAGTGATTAGCCCTCCTTTGTGACGGGTACTCCAGTGACTGGCCTTCCACTGTGATAAGTACCTCAGTGGCTGCCCCTCCTCTATGTTTAGAACTTCATTGACTGGGCTTCCTCTGTGTTTGGTGCTCCAGTGATGGCTGTTCTCTGTAATCAGGGTCCCAGTGACTGGCCCTCATCTGTGATTGGTATCCCAGTGACTGGCCCTTAAATGTGATCTGTGCCCCATTATTGGACTTCTTTTTTTTCGATTAGAAAATATAGTTTATTTAAAAGCAAATTAGAGAGAGAGAGAGAAAATTCACCTCCCCAAGGTAGGGAAGGGGGTGAAAGCCAGGAGACTAACACATGGTCACACCATATCTTAGCAAGACAATGGCCTGGCCTTCCTTCTAATGGGTGCCAATATGAAAAGGCCTCTTCTGTGATAGGTGCCTCATTAACTGGCACTAATCTGTGATAGGTGCCTTAATGACTTGGTCTCCACTGTGATGTGTGCCCAAGTGACTACCCCTCCTCTGTGATTGGTGTCCAGTCACTGATCGTCCTCCTTAGTGGGGGCCCCAGTATAAGGGTTTCTACTGTGATAGCTGCACAAGTGACTGGCCTTCTTCTGTGATTGGTATCCCAGTGTATAGCATTCTTCTGTTATGGGTGCCCTAGTACTTGGGCCTCCTCAGTAATGGGTGCCCCAGTGAGTACCCTCTTCTGTGATGGGTACCACCTGACTGGGTTTCCTCAGTAATGGGTGCTTTATTGACTGGCCCTCCTGTGTGATAGATGAATCAGTGCCTGGACTTCCTCAATAATGAGCCAACCTGCTGGGCTCAGTGGCTCAGTCTGTAATGCCATGCCTTTGGGAGGCTGAGATGAGTGGATTGCCTGAGCCCGTGGGTTCAAGACCCTCCTGGGCAGCAAGACCTCATCTCTACAATAAATCAAAAAATCAGCCAGGCGTGGTAGTGCATGCCTGTAATTACGGCTACTTGGAAGCCTAAGGCAGAAGGATCGCCGGAGCCCAGCAGGTCAAGGCTGCGGTGGCCAGGAGCCTTGTCATATTGGCACCCATTAGAAGGAAGGCCAGGCCATTGTCTTGGTAACTGGCTCTCCACTGTGATGGTGCTGCAGTAACTAGTCCTCCTTTTTGGAGGGTGCCCCAGTGAATGGCTGTCCACTGCGATGGGTGCCCCAGAGAATACACTTCTTTTGTGATGGGTACATCAGCGACTGCCCTTCCTCTGTGATCAGTGCTTCAATGACTTCTCTTCCTCCTAATGAGTTCCCCAGTAATGTCTCTTCTCTGGCATGGGTGTCTCATTGAGCGGTCCTCCTCTGTGATTGATGACCCAGTGGTGGACACTCCCCCTAATGCATGATATCCCTCATCTAGGATTGGGACCTCATTGACTAGCCCTCCTCTTGAATGTATGCATCAATAACTGGCTCTCTGCTGTGATGGTGCCTTGGTTACTATTCCTTCTTGATGATGGGTGCCTCCAGTGCCTTGCCCTTTTCTGTATTTGGTGCCCCAGTGACTGGCTCTCCTTTGTGATGTTTGTCACAGTGACTGGCTCTCTTCTGTGATGGGTGCCTCAGTAACTGGATTTTTTTGTGACAGCTGCCCCCATTGATTAGCCTTCCTCTATAATGGTTGCCACATGATTTTAACTCCTCAGCGATGGGTACAAAGTGACTGACCCTCTTCTGTGTTCAGTTATCATTTGACTGACCCTCCTTTGTGAAATGTGACCAAATGACTGGCCCGCTTCCATAATGAGTGCACTAGTGAATAGCCCTCTTCTCTCATGGGTGTGCCAGTGACTGACTCTCCTCTGTAATGTATGTCCCAGTGACTGGACTTCATATGTGATAGGTGCCCCTGTGACTAGGCCTCCTCTGGATGGGTGCCTTAGTGACTGGATCGCCCCTGTGATAGGTGCTTCAGGGACTGGACATCCTTCCAATTGGTTGGTACCCCAATGACTGGCCCTCCCTTGAAATAGGTGCCTCTGTGACTGAACCTCCTTTGTGATCAATACCCCAATACCGGCCCTCCTAGTGGGTGCCCCAGTGACTGACCCTCCTCTGTGATTGGTGTGCCAGTTTCTGGCCCTCCTCCTAATGGTTGCCCCAGTGACTGGCCCTCCTCTGTGATGGGTGCCTCAGTGACTAGCCCAACTCTGTGATGGATGACCCAATGACTGGCCCTCCCCTGTAATTAGTGCCTCAGTAATTATCCCCAACTTTGTGATGGATGTCTCAGTGACTAGACCTTCTATGTGAGGGGTTCCCCATGACTGACTCACCTCTGTGATGGGTGATCCAAAATTGTCCCTCACTTGTTATAGATATCCTAGTGACTGGGCCTTCTCCATTATTGAAGATCCAGTGACTAGTCCTCCTCTGTGATTGGTACCCCATTGACTGGTACTCCACCACAATGGTCATCACAGTGACTAACCCTCTTCTGAGAAGGCTGTTTCTATAACTGACTTTACTCCATAATAGGTGCCCCAGTGACTGGCTTGCCTCCATGACAGGTGTCATAGATATTAGTCCAACACAGTGATTCATGTGCCAGCGACTAGATAACCTCTCTGATGGGTACCCTAATTACTGGCCTGTTCCTGTGATGTGTTGCCCAGTGATTGTCCCTCATCTGTTATAGGTGATCCAATGATTGGTTCTTCCATTATTTGTGCTCCGGTGGCTGGACCTCCTCTGTGTAAGAACCCAAGTGACTGACTTTCCACCATAGTGGTTGCCACAGTGACTAATCCTCCACAAAAATGTTGTCCCGACTTCCAGCAAGATGGCGATGGGGCAGCCTGGTCTATGAGACCCTCTACAAAGGAGAACGCAGAGGGTCTCTGGCTCTCTCCCCAGGGGGCTGAGGAACCCAACATCAGCAGCCTGCTCTTCACATGGAGCTCGGCCATTGAAACTGCTGGGGCATCGCAGCAGTCTGGACAACCACTGCAGCCACAGACATAGCAGCCACTGGCACCACCACTGCCTCAGTGGCAGCCATAGCACATCGTGCCACCCATGCCTGAGGAAATCCATGACATCAGGCCTTGAAGCCCCTACAGGCTAGATCTGCTGGGATCGCAGCCACCTCTGCTGTCACCTTGACATCCTGCCGGCCGTGGGTCTCATTGCGTGTACCCTGAGGCAGGCTTCCATCTCGGGCCTCTGCCTGGCTCCTATCTGGCTCTACTCCCTCTGGGGCAAGCAGCTAAGATAGCACCACCTGCTGGCAATTAAAGTTAACAACACTGAAACAAGAGAAATAAGCTTGAAAAACAGACACAAGCCAGATTTGAGTGGTGAACTGAGGGTGATCTGAACTGTCCTTCACAGCAGGCCAGGGGCAACTGAACCCAACTGTGAACTAATTTACCAGCTTGAGAAGATAGCTAGAAATCAGAGCTGAAAAGACATTGGACTTAAACGAAAAGTCTCAGAGTGTGCTCGATTGGTTCTGTTAGTTTAATGACTTAATTCTATTCCTACTGTTTTGTTCCTTTTTTTTCTTTTCCTCTTCCCTTTCTTCTCTTTTCTCCTCTCTGTAAACCATATCTTTGTATAGAGGAGCAGCACACCAATAAGATGGTTGGTTAGCTTGTATGTTATCATCATTGCATATTTTAATTTTTTTTGTATGGGAGCTGGTTAGTCTGTAGCCGTAGTCTATTGTTTTTACCTGTTTCAGTTTATATCTCTCTCTCCATTTGTTGATACACTCGTCTGTTTCCCCCATTACTCCTCTCTCTCTCCACACCCCTCTTCTCTCCACTATCTGCTCCATGCTCTTCCCTCTGTTAAGCTCATTTTATTTCAGGGAATAAACCTACAACCCCACTGCACAGACAGATCCCAAGGTAGTGGGAAGTGGGTCTCAGATTATCCATACACCTGTCGGCAGTAACCAGGACCTGCTGATAGATTTGAATCACAGTTCCCCCCTTAAGTAAATCTCAAAACTGCAAAAAGGACAATCCCCAACCTACAATACTCCAGAATTGAATAAAGTAAGAGGGCATACATAAGAAGAATAGAAGATTGAAAAAAACAGAAGTAAAAGCAATCCTTCTACCACTGAATAACAGGATTAAAGAAAACGGTGATGTGGAGGGAAGGAAAAAATAGGGAGGGAAAAAAGAGCACAAATGAAGAAAACCAAAAGAAGAATATGTCTCACACAGACCTCTGGGAGATCAGACACTGAGAAAACAGACTCCAGAACACAAACAATAAAGATCCACCAGAATGACTGGTCACATACAACAAACCCAGACATCAAGACATTAATAGAGAGAATTTAAAAAATTGAGGAGAGACAAGAGGAAAATAGGAAGGAGCTGATGTCAGAAATAACAGCAGTAAAAACACTGTGATGGAAATAAATAAACTAATAAGCATGGGAAGCAGAATTAGCCAAGCAGTAGAAAGAATCTCAGAACTCAAAGACCAAAACACAGAATTAATCCAAACTGTCAAAAGCATAGAAAAGAAGCTCAAAAAGACAGAACAAAACCTTCAAGAGATGAATGATCACTTCAAGAGACTTAACCTAAGAGTAATTGACCTTCCTGAGGCAGAGAGAGAAACAGAGGCCACACTGGAACAAACATTTCATGAAATCATTCAAGAAAACTTCCCTCATCTCATCAATGATGAAAAAATTCAAACATAAGAGATTCAGAGAAACCCTGCAAGACAACAAATGAGAAGACCAACACCCAGACACATAACAATTCGCCTAAACAAAGTAGGTATAAAAGAAAAAATCTTAAAGACTGCAAGAGAAAAAGGTCAGATTACCTCTCAGGAAAAACCAAATAGAATAGCAGCAGATTTATCTACAGAAACCTTCCAGGCTAGGAGAGCTTGGAGCCCTATCTTCAAAGTTCTAAAAGATAAACAATTTCAACCGAGAATAACCTACCCAGCCAGCTAAGCTTCATCAGTGAGGGAGAATTGAAGTCTTTCCAAGATGTCCAATCCCTAAGAACCTACACTGCCACAAGACCACCTCTACAAGAAATATTTAAGAAAGTACTGAACACAAAAGAAAAGGAAAAAAGAGCAACAACGTTCTTCACAAGACTACAGGCAAAAGATTAAAAACACACATGATCCAACTCTAAAATCAAAAGAAAGACAACACACAAACAGGAAGAACAACAACTCTGTAAGAACATTATGACAGGGATCAACTCTCACATTTCAATAATTAGTTTGAATGTGAATGGACTAAATGCACCACTGAAAAGACACAAAATGGCAAAATGGATAAAATATCACCAATCAACAATCTATTGCCTTCAAGAGACTCACCCTACTAGAAGAGACACTCACAGACTCAAAGTAAGAGGATAGGAAGCAAATTTTCAGGCAAATGGAACACAAAAGAAAGGAGAGGTCATGATCTTAATCTTAGACAAAATTCCCTTTAAGCTATCAAAAGTTAAAAAAGATACAGAAGGACACTACATAATGATAAAAGGTTCAATCCATCAACAAGAAATATCCATCCTAAACAAATATGCACCGAACATAGGAGCACTGACTTTCATAAAGCAGCTTGTAGGTAAACTACAAAAAGACATCAACTCCAATACCATCATAGCTGGGAACTTTAATACCCCACTCACAACCCTAGACAGATCATCAGGACAAAAAATCAGCAATGATATCCAAAACCTCAATGTGTCCCTTGATCAAATGAACTTAATTGAGACTTACAGAAAATTCCATCCAAAGACCACAGAATGCACATTCTATTCATCACCGCATGGAATGTACTCTAAGATCGACCACATACTTGGCCATATGTCAAGCATAAGCAAATTTAAAAGGACTGAAATTTTACCATGAACCTTAATAGATCACAGTGGAATAAAAATAAACATTAACATGAGCAAGGTCCCCCCAAAACCCACAAAGACAAGGACACTAAACAGCATGATGCTAAACAACTCCTGGGTCAATGATGAAATCGAAACAGAGATTAAAAGATACCTGGAAACAAATGAAAATGATGAAACAACTTACCAAAATCTCTGGGACGCAATGAAAGCTGTAGTAAGAGGGGAATCTACATCCTTACAAACACACATGAAGAAAATGGAAGGATCACAAATTAGCAGCCTAAGAAGCCACCTAAAAAACCTGGAAAAGCGTGGGACCTCTGGCCGAGCCCCGAGGCAGCCAGTTCCTCTC
>NW_007239086.1:0-688 GCF_000164805.1 Carlito syrichta
GCAAACTATTTAGGTAGCAGCCTTAATTAGCTGACTTAAAATAGTTAGCTAACTCGTGAGCTAGCTGTCTTAGCTAGCTGACATAGCTAGCTAGCTAATTAGATAGCTGACTTAGCTAGCTGACTTAACTAGTTGGCTAACGAGATAGCTACCTGACTTAACGAGTTGGTAAATGAGTTAGCTAACTGTTTTACGTATTTGATAAATGAGTTAACTAGCTGTCTTAATCAGTTGGATAGTGAGTTAGTTAGGTGACCTAACTTATTGGCGGATGATGCAGACGACTACCTATCTGGTTTAACACGTTGACTGACTTCTCGGTTGACTTGTTAGTGGGCTTCACAGGTCGGCCATCTAGTTGGTTGATTAATTAGCTGAGTTAATTAGTTGACTGACTAGTTGGCCCACAAGTTAGCTCATTTAACTAGTTGGCTGGCTAGTTTGCTCACCTAACTAGTCCGCTGACTAGTTGGCTGACTATTTAGCTGACTTAACTAGTTGGCACACCAGTTAGGTGGCCTAACTTGTCAGCTGATCAGTTGGCCAACAAGTCAGCTGTTTGGTTAGCTGACTTAAATAGTTGGCGGGCTAGTCAGCCGGCCGGTTAGCTTACTTAACTTTTCAACCTGCGAGTGAGCCCATAGGTGAGCTGACTTAACTAGTCAGCTGGCGAGTGAGCTGACTGGTC
>NW_007239087.1:0-6205 GCF_000164805.1 Carlito syrichta
CCACTAACCCATGACTGTGTAGAGGCTGTTGAGGCTCTCCTCCCTTGCCCGGTTCACATCCAGGAAGCCCTTTGCCCTCCCCCTCCCATATCTGGTTTACTGATGGCAGCTCCTTCCTACACAATGGGTCCCAGGTTGCAGAATACGCCATTGCCTCTATTACACACGTCATTGAAGCAAAGCCTCTCCCGCCAGGCACCACTAACCAATAGGCAGAACTTATAGCTGCCACTCGGGCATTTCAGCTAGTGGCTGGTCACTCCCTTTCTCTTTATACTGACTCCAAATATGTTTTCCATATTCTCATCTCCCACTTGGCCATTTGGAAGGAAAGGGGACTATTTACCACCAAGGGATCAGCAGTGGTTAACGCTAACCTAATTTCTGATCTCCTTGCTGCCTCCTTACTTCCCACTAACATTGGCATTTCTCACTGTAAGGCTCACCAGCCGGATTCCTCACCCATCACTCAGGGAAACTCCAGGGCGGACAATGTGGCCCGACAAGCAGCTTTAACATCTGTTCCCACCTTGGCTGCTGTTGCTCGCCCTGACCCAGACTGCACACTCTTATTTCTCATCCTTCCATTAACCCAAACCTACCAACCTCACCCCTATTATGTAACTTTTCTTGGAAAATAATAAACGCCGCTACACAAACTGTAGTCTCCACCTACCTTGGACACGGGCAGCCGATATTTAACTTTGATCTTTGCAAACTATGGTCCAGCCTGTCCATTGTCCCCGAGGGATGGGGAGGCTCTTCCACCAGAGGATGGGGATGTAGTTTTGGCAGTCTGGAAGATGAAATTCAGCTCAAGAACATCAAGTTCTATGTCTGTCCTGACACAGAAGACAAACACTGCCACAAACCCCAGCACTTTCACTGCGCTGCCTGGGGATGTGAAACCATAGCCCCGTGGAAAGGCAACTCTGACCCTTACATATCAATTGTAAGACTGCCCTCCACTTCTCCCTGTACACAACCCAAAACCTGCAATCCACTACAGCTTATCATCACCCTGTGGGATGCTTTTAGCCTTCAAAAAACATGGGACACTGGAAAAACGCGGGGCCTTCGACTGTACATGCCTGGAACCAATCCAGGCATGTTATTCACAGTCCAACGAAGGCCTATTCCATGCACCCCCAATCCCCTGGGACCATTGCGCAAAATAATTCTACCCAAAACTATACCCACGGACTCAAAAATTCAACTCATAACTTCTCCCCCTCTCACTCCAAAGGGGTAACACTCAGCTCACCTACTTTAAAGGCCCCCTCATCCCCTTACCGCCTGATCGCTTCCTTCACTTACTAACGGCGGTACACCATCTACTTAATAACATCCACCCCTCTCTGGCAAAAGATTGCTGGCTATGCTTAAACCCACGGCCCCCATATTACGTGGGAGTCGGGGCAGTTTCTTCAGTAGGCAATGCTGAAACTAACATAAAGATACTCTTACCGATATTCAAAATAAGCAATTATGTCCCTGGGGCACTCATCCGACACTGATGCTGGATGACCTCCAGGGACAAGGAATGTGTCTCTTCTCCCCAACCTTTCCCATAACTACATCCCCTCTCCGATTGTCCTGCAACAACACCTCTCATATTAACATCGCTACCTTCCATAATCAAACCATCCACCATTTCGCTGTGGCACCCCGTACCCCATGGTTTACCTGTACTCGAGGAATCAGCCTACAGCATCTCAAAGACACAACAGAATTGTGCATCTTGGTCCACATCCTACCCCAGGTCTACATTTATAAAGGAACGGAAGGTAGACAACACCTCAGACTCTTTAACACCACCCGCTCAAAACGGGAACTGTTAGTCCCTTTACTAACGGGACTAGGCACTGCCGGAGCTACAGCCATAGGCATGGCCTCCTTAATTCTGGGCGACCACAATCTTAAACAGCTTAGCACTCAAATTGACACTGATTTACACCTACTAGAATCGAGCGTGTCTCAATTAGAACAACAGCTTGACTCTCTCGCTGAGGTAATATTACAGAATAGACGAGGCCTTGTTTTCCTAAAACAAGGAGGGTTGTGCATAACTCTAGGAGAAGCCTGCTGTTTTTATGCCAACAAATCAGGGATAATAAGAGAAACCCTAGTTCAAATAAGGGACAATATACAACACCGGGAATCGCAAAACCAGGCCTATGGCAACTGGTATCAAACCCTCTTCTCATAGCCCCCCTGGCTCACCACCCTAGTCTCGGCAATAGCCGGCCCAACAATCCTCCTCCTATTAGCTGTAACCTAGGACCATGCATCATCAAATATCTCCTTACCTACATGAAGACTACTGTCTCAAACTTTTCAAATCGAAACCTTAACCTCCTGTTGCTCAATAGCTACCAACCTGTTCCTGTACAAAATCCAGAGCTATAACAACCAAATTTTCATCTAATTTTTTCTTTTAGAAATGGTCTCTTCCAGGTTTTCTGTCTACCTCCACAGTCTGCTCCAGGACAGCTGGTTACTACCATCCCTGTGCTCATTAGAAGCCTGGCCAGAACAGGTCGCTGTCCTACACTTACAAGGAACCTTCATGGAACTCTCAACTGCGGAAACCTACACCTTCAGCGCTTACCTTTGGGCCCTGCTCTGGCTGGTTCTGCACACTTCCACCACCTTACCCCCACAATGCCCCCAACCAGCAGGAAGTAGCCAGAAAGAGTAACGACGCCCCTCCCCATAAAAAACAGAAAAGGTGGGAATGAAGGGTGCAGGAAGCGACCAGAGGGGCGGCTCCCAAAATGGCGCCGAGCATGGTGAGGACACACCAGACAACCAAGGCCCTAGACCCCGGCATCTGTGTGCACAATTCCCCGTGCCCGAAGTTCAAACCTGCAAGCCTCCAATCCTTAGCCAGCTTTGTTATGCGTCCAATAGGACTAAAACACGGCGTCGGCCCCACCCTACTCCCATGTAGCTCCTCCAATAGGAACATAGCAGGCCCCTTCCGGCCCCTGTCAGGCTAATAAATACAGCCCACTCCCGGCAACTCTCTCTCTCTTTTTCCTCCGTTACAGATCCTCTCCGTAACAGCCCCTTTTAATAAATCTCTTGGTTCTGGCCGGGTGTGGAGTCATTACTGGCGCCGAAATTCTTTCACTGAGCATCCTGGTAGTCTTAGCGGTTGGTCCCAGAGCTCAGTCGGAGATGCTGCGGCGGACACGGGACCAGGAAAGTGAGCACTGCAGTATGGGGGTCGGGGATAAAACAGCAGACCTCACCTGGGAAGAACTTTCCTGCAATTCCTCTGGTGTTTCCGTCAGAGTCTGGGGGTGTTGAACCTCCTCTTCAGAAGCCTTGGGCGGAAGGAGACACGGGGCGAGCACCACAGCCAGGTCATGGAATGTTTTCCATGCCCCAGCCTGAATACTGAACTCTCTCTCCTTTGGTTACAGTAGCTCGCTTGACACACGTAGTTCCATTTTGTTGAAATCCTCCGTCTTAACTGCTTGCTGACCTAGGAATAGCCCCCCAGTGTGTGCGTGTGACGGTGGTAACGTTCCCTTGGCCACAGACCCACATCCTTGTTCCCCCGAGCTGTTCCACGTAATCGTATGCTTTGTTAACTGAAATCAGATGTCGCGCCAAGAAATTGTTCCTTGCAAAAGTCTCCACGCCACATCCCCATAGTTTGTCCCTCTATTTTGTCCCTTTGTTTTTAGTTCCTTGTTCCCTCACCCCGGTGCTGTGTAGCTGTTTGTGGCTTTTGCCCTTATAAACCTGTCTTGCTGCATTTGGGGTTCGAGAGCATTTGGAGACATGAGTCCCCTCTCGACTGCGGGCTATTAACGGACTCAAAAATTCAACTCTCAGTGTGTGGCGACGCCTTTCTTGCACTCTGGTTATAACAATAGTTTCAGCTTAGCTTTGTTCTTTTCCAGCAGGTGTTATGGAAAGGATCCTGATTGGCTGGGGCTAGACTGGCTAGATCCCTTACTTTAGTGGCGGGATAAAGATGGAGCATCCTAGAGCTGAGATAATTCCCAGTAAGAAGCTTTACTGACCCAAGCGTGAGCTTTTCCCAAACAAAAATAATTAATTGCCCACCTGACCCCTACACTCTAAACAGTTGTGCCTGGAACCTCAGGATAAGTCTGTATTAGTATTTCATTTCTGTTGTAACAAATTCCCACAAATTTAGTGACTTGAAACAATATAAATTTATTATGTTAGAGTTCTGAAGGGTAAACCATCTCAATGGTTAATAATCAAGGTGTTGGCAGGGGTCTTTTCCTCTTAGTGATTGTAGGAGAGAATCCACTTTTGTGGCTTTTAGAGGTCATGAATTCCTTGGCTTGTTTCCTCTCCCTCCACAGTTGAGTCCTTCTAATATTATGCGATTCACCTTGCCATGTAACCTAATATATTTGCTGGTTTTAGGGATTGAGAGTGCTTGGACTGCTATCCTGCCTACCATAGGATCTTAATTCGTCTCTTGACCACTGGTATGCATTTTTTTTTTTTTGAGTTGGAGTCTCACTCTGTCACCCAGACTGGAGTGCAGTGGCCGCTCCCAGCCACCACAGCCTCGACCTGCTGGGTTCCGGCGATCCTTCCGCCTCAGCCTTCCAAGTAGTTGGAACTACAGGCACGCGCTACCACGCCTGGCTAATTTTTGATCGATTGTAGAGATGAGGTCTCGCCAAGTTGCCCAGGCGGGTCTCCAACCCGCGGGCTCAGGCAATTCACTCACCTCAGCCTCCCAAAGCGCGGGATTACAGGCTGAGCCACCGAGCCTGGCTGGTATGCATTTTTATTTATTTATTTATTTATTGCCGTTGGGTTTCATTCATTTGTTTGTATCTTTATCTTGATGCATAAATTATTATCATTTTGCCACATTTCTTCCATGTAGATATAAGCTGTTAAAAAATGAAACATTTAAGTGTTAAATTCCAGACACCAGACTGTACCCCTAAATATTTCAACATGTATCTCCAAAGAACAAGGTTCTCCTACATAGCTATATTACAATGACGATATAATATTATCAAATATACACTCTGTATCCAAATTTTTCTTATTTCAATATATTTTATATCTACTTCCCCCCTTTAGACTTAAGTATTCAATCAAGGATTATTCATAGCATGTGAATAATTGCTATGTATTTTTAAAAGCCTTCAGTATACCAGAAATATTTAGAGATATAGCTAAGTAAGTTATGCAAATTGGGTCAGTTTCTTACAATTTTTTTTTCTTTGAGTTGGATTCTCACACTGTTGCCCAGGCTGGAGTGTAGTGGCATACTCATGACCACTGCAGCCATGAACCGCCGGTTTTAGGCAATCCTTCCACCTCAGACTTTCAAGTAGCTGGAACTACAGGCGCATGCCACCTCACCATGCTAATTTTTGTGATTTATTGTAGAGATGAGGTCTTGCCAAGTTGCCCAGGCTGGTCTTGAACCCCCGGGCTCAGGCAATCCTCTTGCCTCGGCCTCCCAAAGTCTGGGATTACAGGCTGAGCCACCACGCCCTGCCAGTTCTTATAACGTCATCAATTTAGGGGGGTAGAATTAATCTTAAGTAAAAGCAAAAACACTACCAGTATTCAAATTAGCTTTACATTCCCCCCACCAACCAAATGCAAAGTTCCTAGGCCCTCAAGGAAAGGGTAAAATGAGAAAATGATTGGCTCGTGGAGTTAAAAGTTTCCCAATTCCAACCAGGTCTAGGATAGCCTGTGCACTAGTACTGCCGGTACCTTGACAGATGCAAACAAGAGAGGCAAATGGCAGACATGACCAGTGACTGGAGGTGGTGTAAACCTTTCTCTCTGCCAGAGAGTCCACCACTCTGGAGGTGACTGGTTGCATAAAGCGACTTTATAGAACCGGCAGAGTCATTAAGAACACTGGGACTCATATCTCAATTTCTCTGGATTCTTGCTGCTGGGACCCAGTCAAGGTGCTAGCTGCTCTAAGATTTCCTAGAAGTAAAAAACCTGGAGATAGGAGTCGTTCCTTAACAACTTAAAAAATACATTATTAAAAGTTCCAGAGAAACAAACAAGCCTGTATAGATCTACTTCATGTATTCGAATGTTGTTCTTAGTGCTTATGTTTCATACACATTGGAAAGAGGTGGGGAAGAGGTTAAGCTATTACAGTAGGCTGGGCGTGGTGGCTCACACCTATAATCCCAGCACTTTGGGAGGCTGAGGTGAG
>NW_007239088.1:0-1330 GCF_000164805.1 Carlito syrichta
CTCTGACTTAGAATAATAATGCCAACCACCACCATCATCACAACCACAGACTGGGTTCAGGGCCTCAGGGGTTCAGCCTGGCATCCTGTCTTTTCAAAGGCCTGGACCTGTGGGTTCAACACCAGCCAAGGACACGGGGCAAGACTTTGCCTCAACCATGAAAAATAAATCAAAAGATTAGGTGGGCGTGGTGACACAGGCCTGTGGTTCCAGCCAATCAGTGGGCTGAGGGGGGAGGATTGCCTAGGCCGGGCAGATGGAGTCCACTGTGGCCGTGAGTGTGCCCATGCTCTGTGGCCTGGACAACAGAATGGGATTCCGACTCCAAAAAGTAATAATCAGCACCACCACCACCATCACCACCCCTGTCACCCAGCACGAGGATTCACCCTCAGGGATGGGAGAGGAAAAGGCAATTTCTGGCCTGTCTTTTGGTGTAGGTTTCAATGGTGGCCAATGGGCAGGGCCATCCTGTGCCTTTGGCCATGTTCCCCAGAAGGCCTGCCTTCACCCTTCACAGTCATGCCCCACGGCATAAACGTGTGTGAGCTCATGGGGCAGACAGCCCCAAATTAGGGTGGCCATCGGGCACAGAGTGGTTAAGACAGTACTGCAACACTGGAGTCAGCCCAAGTTTCGGTCACCTGGTCATGCACATTTGGGCTGGGGTAGAGCCCTTTCCTCTCTGGATCACACAGTCGTCCCCACCAATGCAGACCTTGTCCTGGGGAGCCGTGGACTTATGCACGTGGGAAGTTTCTTTTTGTCACCATAGTCTCCTTTGGGTAGTCTGGGGCTCAGGGGCACAATTGTGACTCCCGAGGCCTTGACCTGTGGGGCTCAGGTGGTCTTCCTTCCTCGGGCCCTGAACAGCTGAGACTCCGGGGGCCACCATGCCTGACTCGATTTTGGACACCTCTCACCGAGACGTCATCTGTCCACGTCACCTGGGCTGGTCTCAGACCCATGGGCGCAGGTAGCCTCCCTCCTCTGCCTCCCAGGGCACAGGGCTGACGGCCATGAGGCACAGTGGCCGGCCTGGACTCCCACATTATGTCGGTAGGGGAAATGGAAAAGAATGCCCCGGGATGGAGGCCACCGCTTCCCATGTAGCTGGAACCGCAGGCGCCACCACACACGACTTAAGTGTTTGCTTTCTGGGGAGCGATGAAGTCTTGCTATGTGACTCAGACTGGTCTCAAACTCCAGGTCTCCAGTGGTCCCCTGCCTTACCCTCGCAAAGCCAGAACCCAATTGTCAGTCAAACCGTCATCTTTTCGGAACTCTAGGTCCAAGGTGGGGGCCTCCTTTCCAAATGATGTATGTCTGT
>NW_007239088.1:2391-5131 GCF_000164805.1 Carlito syrichta
CGGCATGGGATGGGAAGGGATGAGGGCAGAAGTTTTGCAGAGAATAGATTTTCTTTCCTTCCTTCCTTCCTTCTTTCTTTCTTTCTTTCTTTCTTTCTTTCTTTCTTTCTTTCTTTCTTTCTTTCTTTCTTTTTCTTTCTTTCTTTTCACACTAGGTTGCTCAGGCTGCTTTCAAAGCTCCCAACTCAGGTCATACTTTGGCCTGGGCCTCCCAAACTTCTGCAATCACAGGCTTTCCATTTGGTCGACATCTGGTCTTCCTGACTGGTCTTGAAATCTGGGTTACAGGCAATACTCCCGCCGAGGCCTTCCCTCACTCAAGGTTTCTTGGGTTTTGCTTGGGCTCAAGGTGTGAGCTTACTATGTGTCCAGCCTAGTCTCATGCTCCTGGGCTCCAGCCATCTTCCCATCTCGGCCTCCCTGAGTGCCAAGGAGATAGTGGTGAGTCACCCAGCCGTCCCCATCCCCCCTGAAGGTTTGAGAGTCATGTCTTCACTTTCCCTGAGGCAGTTCCAGGAAGGAGTGAGCGGGTCCAACCTGGGGAATGAAATGGTCAGAAGTGTGGTCATCCCAACCTAGACACCCTCCTACACCAGACACTCCCCCGGGATTGTTCAGGGGACAACTCTGTCCACCCTCTCAGTGTTCCCAGGTCATCAGAAGGGACTGGGCCTCGTGTTGGGATCCCGAGAGGGGGGAGGAGGCCTGTCATGCGTGCTCATGCTTCTCACCCTGGTGCTTTGGGAGACTGTGGCAAGAGGATGGCCTGAGCCACTGGGTTCAAGATAAGCCCAGGCACCTTGGCGAGACCTTGTCTGTACAAGAAGCCAAATAAATGAACTGAGCATGGTGGCACATGCCTGTTGTTCCAGCCATTCGGGCTGCTGCAGTGGGAAGATCGCCAGAGCACAGCCGGTGGAGGCCACAGTGACCGAGAGTGGGCCACTGCACTCCAGCCTGGGTGACAGAGCATGATTCTGAATCAGAATAATAATACCCACCATCACCACCACAACCAAATTCCAGGCTCAGGGGCTCAGCCTGGCATCCCATCCATTCAGAGGTTGAGATTGGTGGACGGCCTGAGCGTGCAAGTTTGAGACTAGCCCAGGACACTGGGCAGGAGAATTGCCTGAGCCCAGTTGATAGAGTCTGTGGTGGCTGTGAGTTTGCCTCTGTGCTCAGGCCTGGGTGGCAGAGTGGTATTCCGACTCCAAATAATAATAATCACCACCACTGCCACCACCGCCATCTCTGGCACCCAGCACAAGGAGTCACCCGCAGGTATGGGAGAGGAAATGCACTTTCCTCCCTCTTGTTCATGGGAGGTTTCAAAGGTGGCCACCGGGTATGTCTGTCCCATGCATTCCAGAAGGCCTGTCTCCACCCTCCACATTTGGGCCCCATGGAAAAGATGCATGTGAGCTCATGGAACAGGGGGCCCTGATTTAGGGCGTCTGTTGGCCAAAGAGAGATCAAAGCAGATCGGCAATGCCACGGCCAACCCAGGTTCCGGTCACCTGGTCTGCCATCTTCGGGCGGGAGAGGGCCCCTACCTCTCCCGATCACTCCGCCATCTGCCGTCCATGCAGACCTATGTATGGGGAGCTGTGGATTCCCATCGTGATGCACGTGGGAGCCGTATTTTTTATCACTGTGGTCTCTGTTGGCCTGTCTGGGGCATGGCAGAATGATCGTGGCTCCTGGGGCCTTGATCAGTGGGGCTCAGGTGGTCCTCCCGCCTCAGCCTCTGAGCAGCTGGGACTCGGGGGGTCACAATGCCTGACTCGATTTTGGGAACCTCTTGCCGAGACGAGGTCTGTCGATGTCATCCAGGCTGGAATCCAACCCCTGGTCCCAAGCATCCTCTTGCCTTGGTCTCCCAGGGTGCAGGGTTGACAGCTGTGAGTCAGGGTGCCCGGCCAAGACTTGCAAGTTCTGCCGGCAGAGGTGACACAAATAATGACCCAGGATGGAGGCCACTGCATGCCATGTAGCCAGGAACACAGATGCCACCAGGCAAGACTCCAGTGTTTGAGTTCTGGGGAGTGATGAGGTCTTGCTTTATGACCCAGACTGGTCGCGAACTCCCAGACTCCAGCAGTCCCCTGCTCGGCCTCCCAAAGCCACAGTCCGATCAACTATCTTTCAGGAACTCTAGTTCCAAGGTTAAGGCCTCCTTCCCAAAAGATCTCTGTCTGTTCATGATGATCCCAACTCCTTTCACAAATGGATGCTCTTCTTTTTTTTCCTTTTTTTATTTTTTCTTTGATTCGGAGTCTCACTCCATCACCTAGGTTGGAGGGCAGTGGCTCACTTCCAGCCACTGCAGCCTTGGCCCACTGGGCTCCTGTGAGCCTTTTCCCAGCTTTCTGAGGAGCTGGTACAAGAGGTGAACGCCACCACCCATCTCATTTGGGTTGGAGGGTAAAGATGAGTCTCACTGAGGTGCTTGGGCAGGTCTCAGCACACAGACTCAGGCTGAACGCTGGTCTTGGCCTCTCAAAGCGCTGGGATGGTGAGGCTGAGCTCCAGATCCCAGCCTTGATCATTCCTCAAAAATGAATTAGAAGGCCTGGCATGTCAGTCCACGTTTGGAATCCAAGCGCTCTGGGAGGCCGAGGCAGGAGAATGGCTGGAGCCAAGGATCCCAAGGCCATCCCGGGCCACGCAGGGAGATCCCATTTCCACACCCATAAAAACAGGGGGTCTTGGGTCAGGTTCCCATCTTCCTGGCCAC
>NW_007239089.1:0-344 GCF_000164805.1 Carlito syrichta
TAGAATGGAATGGAATGGAGAAGAATGGAATGGAATGGATTGTAGTGTAATGGAATGGAATATAGAGGAATGGGTTTAATGGAAGGGAGAGGATTGGAATGGAGAGGAATAGAATGGAATGGAATGCAGTGGAAGGAATGGAGAGGATTGGAATGGAAACGAATGGATTGAAGTGGAATAGAATGGAATACAGAGGAATGGGGTAGAATGGAATGGAGAGGAATGGAATGGAATGGAGGGAATGTTGAGGAATGAAATGGAGTTGAATGGAATGGAGGGAAATGGAATGGAATGTAGTGGAGAAGAATGGAATGGAATGGAGAGGAACAGAATGGAGTGATGTG
>NW_007239090.1:0-808 GCF_000164805.1 Carlito syrichta
ATCCAAGATTCCTTGTTCCCCTTCACGAGACCTCCCAAAAATGTGGAATATTCCAAACCCGAAACCGATATTCTTACCTTCCCACCCACAAATTTTCTGTACTTTAAGGTAACCTGAATCTAGGAATTTTGTACCAATATACCTTTTGATTCTGGGGAATATGATTATGGACGTAGAATGTCCCAGGAAAAAAAAGTATTTCTAAGGATAAATCGGTGATTACATCAAACAAGAGGACCAGAAAGATGCTGGGGATCTGTAATGACAGATTTAGCATATCCACGGAGCAAGTAGCTCTGAATATGTAGGGTCCCTGTAGTCCTGGTTGCCGATTAAACTTTATCAGAAGGCCTTGTATATTACAGAAAATGAGAACTCCTAGAACCGGATGTCCTCTTAATTCTCAGTAAGATGTCCTGATTTTTCCTGTTTATTTGGATTCCAAATTAGTATATCCAAAGTCAGATGCCCAAAAGTTTCCTAGGTTCGTGGATTCCATGATTCCTGGTTACCATTGAAAGTACGTAGTAAACATTTCGCACGTGCAAAACCCTTGTCCCTTCTAAAACTAAAAAGAGACACGGAAGGGGAAGGATTACAAGGTTTACCTTTAGATAAAAGTTACATTCAAATATGGCAAGAAGATTCTTTTTGTCCTGGAATCTTGCCTTCGTTGTTCTGAGGAACAGAAACGCCTTGGAATTCCCAATATCATTTACACCTTTTAAGTGGACCAGAATGTTGATGGGGTCTTGAAATGACCGATTCATTATATCGGAATGCTAAATTGCTCTAAAACATTGGGGAG
>NW_007239091.1:0-460 GCF_000164805.1 Carlito syrichta
TACCCACATTCATGCCTCGAGTCCCTGATTCTACTATAGCCGTCAGCAAGATGCCCTGTAGATTTTCAGACTGAGGATGCGTATAACGCAGATTCCTTCTTTTTAGCATCAGCCATGCGGCTAACTGTATATGAGTACTCCTGTTCATAAATACATGCGTCGAAAGCTTGATCCTTGTTTAGATTAGGAAGACGCCATATATTTTTTTGGAGATTTGGAAATCATGTCACCCACATTCCTTGTACTTTCTTAGGAAAAGTCAGTGCATTTGTCTGTATATGAGCATTTCATTTCCCTAGTTAATTCTTCAAAAACATAAATTCGTGTTTATCCCTTAGCAAGAACCCTGAAGTTTTATTGGGATGGAGGACACGTGTCAACCAGATTCCTTATTCTCCTTTAGCAATAGACAGTGCAGTTTCCTGTATATGAGGACTCCCCATTATCCAGATTCCTACTC
>NW_007239092.1:0-5133 GCF_000164805.1 Carlito syrichta
CAGACCCATCTCACTAGAAAGGACATGCACAGACTCAAAGTAAGATGATGGGAAGCAAATTTTCAGGTGAATGGAACACAAAGGAAAGGAGGAGTTGCCATCCTAATTTCAGACAAAATACCATTAAGCTATCAAAAGTTTAAAAAGATACAGAGGGCCACTACATAATGACAAAAGGTCCACTCCACCAACAAGAAACATATATGCATCTATCCTAAACATATATGCACCCAACTTAGGTGTACCAATTTTCATAAAGCAACTTCTAGAAAAGCTAAAGAAAGATATTTACTCTAACACCATCATAACTGGGGACTTTAATAACCCACTCATAACATTAGACAGATCATCAGGAGAAAAAATCAGCAATGAGATCCACAACCTCAATGTGACTATAGACCAAAGGGACTTAATTGATACCTACAGAACACTCCATCCAAAGACCACAGAATACACATTCTACTCATCACTGCATAGAGTGTATTCTAAGATTGACCACATACTTGGCCATAAGTCAAGAATAAGCAAATTTTAAAGGACTGAAATTTTACCATGCACCATCTGGGAAAACAGTGAAATAAAAATAAACATTAACACCAACAAGGTCCACTCAAAACCCACAAACATATGGACACCAAAGAGCATGATGCTAAACAACTTCTGGGTCAATGAAGAAATCAAAACAGAGATTAAAAGATACTTGGGAACAAACAAAAATGAAGAAACATCTTACCAAAATCTCTGGAACTCCATGAAAACTGTAGTAAGAGGGGAATGTATGTCCCTACAAACACACATAAAGAAAATGGAAGGATCACAAATTAACAGCCTAATAAGCTACCTAAGTAAGCTGGAAAAGGAAGACCACAAAAATCGTAATTTCAGCAGAAGAATCCAGATCACCAAAATAAAAGCCCAAATCCATGACTCAGAAGACAAAAAGATAATACAAAAAATCAATGAAACAAAAAGCTGGTTCTTCAAAAGGATAAACAAGGTTGATGGTCCCCTAGCTAGACTGACCAAGGAAAAGAGAGAAAATCCCAAATAAGCACAATCAGAAACACAAAAGTTGAAGTCACGTCTGACTCTGAAGAAATACAAAAGATCATTAGAGACTACTATGTACACTTGTATGGAATCAAACTTGAAAACCTTAAGGAAATGGAGGACTTTCTGACATCACACAATCTGCCTAGGTTGGAACACGAAGAAACCGAAACCCTAAATAGACCAATAACAATCAAGGAAATTGACTACATAATAACAAAACTACCTACAAAAAAAAGCCCTGGTCCAGATGACTTTCCAGCAGAATTCTACAAGACTGTTAAGCAGGAGCTGATACCAATCCTACTGAAGGTATTCCAGGTGACTGAAAAAGATGGAACTCTCTCCAAATCATTTTACAAAGCTAACATCACATTGATACACAAGCCAGGTAAAGACCCAACCAAGAAAGAGAACTACAGGCCAATATCTTTGATGAACATAGATGCTAAAACCTCAACAAGATCCTAGCAAACCAGATTCATCAACATGTCTCAGAAATCATCCATCATGACCAAGTAGGCTTCATACCTGGGATGCAAGGCTGGTTCAACATTCATAAAAGCATAAGTGTAATTAAATGCATCAACAGATGTCAAAACAAAAACCACATGATAATATCATTAGATGCAGAACAAGTTTTTATAAAATACAGCACCCCTTCTCAATAACCCTCGAACATCTAGGCATATGGGGAACATAACTCAAAATAGTGAAAGTCATCTATGAGAAACCCACAGCTAGCATATTCCTAAATGGACAAAAGTTGGAACCATTTTCCCTGAAAACTGGAACAAGACAAGGATGCCCACACTCACCCCTCCTGTTCAATATAGTACTGGAAATCCTGGTAGAGCAATCAGAGAAGAGAAGGAAATCAGTGGTATCCAAATAGGAAAAGAAGAAGTCAAGTTATCTCTCTTTGCAGATGACATGGTTGCATACCTTGAAAACCCAAGAGAATCTGTCAAAAACCTCCTTACACTGATAAAGGCCTTGGCAAAGTCTCAGGATATAAAATAAATGTGCAAAAGACAATCACATTTCTTTAACCAATAAACAAACAGAAATGCAAATAAAACCCACAATTCCATTCACAATTGCCACAAAAAAAAGAAATACCTTGGCATCTTCCTAATGAGAGACGTGAAAGACCTTTACAATTAAAACTACAAAACACTGCACAAAGAAATCAAAGATGACACAAACAAGTGGAAAAATATCCCATGCTCATGGATTGGAAGAATCAACATTGTGTAGATGTCCATCTTACCTAAGGCAATCTACAGATTCAATGACATACCCATCAAACTACCAGCCACATTCTTCTCAGACCTAGAAAAAACAACAAAGGAATTCATATGGAAACACAAACGATGAAGAATAGCCAGAAAAATCCTCAGCAAAAAAAAAAAAAGCAGGGGATATCACATTACCAGACTTCAAACTTAATTATAAAGCTACAAATATCAAAACAGCTTGGTATTGGTACAGAAACAGTCATATACACTAATGGAATCGAATTGAGATTCCAGAAGCTAAACATCAATTTCTCAACCGAACTCATCTTTGACAAAGCCTCCACCACCTATCACTGGGCAGAGGAGAACCTATTCAGTAAATGATGCTGGGAAAACTGGCTGACCACATGCAGAAGATTGATACAGCACCCCTATTTATCCCCATACACAAAAATTAACTCCAAATGGATCAGAGACCTTAAAGTAAAACCTCAGACCATAAGAACATTAGAAAATGAAGGACATGCCCTCATGGAAATCAGAACTAGCACCCAATTACTGAACAAAACCCGAAACCCACAGGCCATAAGAAAGAAGATAAATAAGTGGGACCTCATTAAACTGACAAGCTTCTGCAAAGCCAAAGAAACCATCAAGAGAGCAGGGAGACAGCCTACAGACTGGGAAAAAGTATTTGCCAACTACAGGTCTGACAAATGCTTAACATCTTGGAGCTACAAGGAACTCAAAAGTACTGAAAAGAAAAAAGCAAACAACCCCATTATAAAATAGGCAAAAGATATGAATAGACACTTCACAAAGGAAGACATCCGAGCAGCCAACAGACACATGAAGAATTGTTCAACCTCACTAATCATCAGGGAGATGCAAATCAAAACCATACTGAGATACCACCTAACTCCAGTCAGAATGGCAATTATCAATAACTCAAAAAATAATAGTTGCTGGAGAGGGTGTGAGGAAAAGGGAAGACTTCTACACTGTTGATGACAGTGCAATCTCTGTGGAAAGCAGTGTGGCGATTCCTTAAAGCTCTAAATATCAACCTCCCATATGACCCTGCAATTCCCCTACTGGGAATATACCCTGAAGAACTCAAATCACTCTATAAAAAAGAAACCTACACAGGTATGTTTATCACAGTATTGTTCACAATAGCAAGAACCTGGAATCAACCATGCTGTCCATCAAAAGAGGACTGGATTAAAAAATTGTGGTAAGTATACATGATGGAATACTACACAGCCATAAAAAAGAACAAAATCATGAACTTCGCAGTTACCTGGATGGAACTAGTGTCTACAATACTGAGTGACCTTTCACAGAAACAAAGATCGGAGTGTCACAAATTCTCACTCATATAGTGGAGCTTGAACATCTATTGTAATACTGTGAGAAAATGACTGACAGTGGTGGGAAACTATGGGGGGGTGAAGAGAGTTGGGATTAACAGTAGTAAATATCTGTTTGGGGATGGGGAGACACTTCTTATCAACCAGGGTGCCTGAACAAACCATATTTGTATATCTAACCCTTAACTGTACTCCACAATATAATAATAAAAAATATTGATTATAAAAAATAAGTAAAATAGTAAATAAAATAAAATGAAATAATATAAAATAAAATAAATAGCCAGACTTTGTGGTTCCTACCTATCATCCCAGCATTTTTGGAGGCTGAGGCCAGAGACCAGAGGATGACTTGAGTCCAGTAGTTTGAGATTAGTCTGAGCCTCATAGCAAAAGTTTGTCTCTAAAAAATAAAAATAATATATTAGTAAAATAAAATAAAGTAAAATAAAATAGACCTTGTGGTCCCTTCCTGGAATCCCAGCCCTTTTGGAGGCCAGGAGGGGAAGTTTGCTTGAGGCCAGATATTTTAGACAAGACTGGGTCTCATAGCAAAACCCTGTCTCTAAAAAATAATTTTTAAAAATAGTAGCAAACAATAAAATAAAGTAAATATGGGCCAGAATTTGTGGTTCCTGCCTGTTATCCCAGCACTTTGGGAGGCAGAGACAGGAGGATCGGTATCGTCTAGTAGTTTAAGACTAGCCTGGGACGCATCACAAAAATCTGTCTCTAGAAAATAAAAAAAAGAAATTAGTAAAATAAAATAAAGTAAAATAAAATAAAATAATTAGGCACACTTAGTGGTTCCTGCCTGTTATCCCAGAACTTTGAGAGGCCAAGAGGGGAAGATCACATGAAGCCAGATGTTTGAGATGAGCCTGGGCCTCATAGAAAAGCCTTGTCTCCAAATAAAATAAAATAAAATAAAATAAAATAGTAAAGTAAAATAAAAAACTTTAATAAAGTAAAATAAAACAAGATAAAATGGAATAAAATAATTAGTCAGACTTCCAATATTTTGGGAACCTGAGAAGGGAGGATCACTTGAGGTCAGATGTTTGACACTAGCCTGTGCCTCATAGCAAATCTGTGTCTCTAAAAAGTAAAGAAATAAAACAATAAAATAAAACAAAATGGAATGATGGAATGAAATAAAGTTAAATAAAATAAAATAGTTGGTCAGACTTAGTGGTTCCTGTCTGTCACCCTAGCATTATGGGAGGCTGAGGCAGGAGGATTGCTTGAGGCCAGGAGTTGAGACTAGCCTGGGACTCATAGCAAAACCCTGTCTTTACAAATTAAAAAATGAAATACTATAGTAAAATAAAATAGAATAAAAAGAATAATTAGCCAGATTTAGTGATTCTTTCCTGTCATCATAGCAGCTTGGGAAGTCAAGGCAGGCAGATTGCTTGAGGCCAAGAGTTTGAGACTAGCATGGGTCTCATAGCAAAAATCTGCTGGAG
>NW_007239093.1:0-900 GCF_000164805.1 Carlito syrichta
AACAAAGGATAACCTAATCTGTGACTGACATATTATATAAGCCTTTTTCATCCTAAACTGACAGATTTATGCCAAGTTAAACAATTCTATAGAAACTTAAGTATTTACTTTACAAACAAAAGTGGCCCATCCCAGAATGTTTGGAATGTCCAAAGTTCACAGTGGGCTACCTGCAAGTAACCCAGCCTCATTCTTTCAACAAAATGACTGTTGTCTAAAACTATATTCTACAATTTACACCTTCAATAAATCCTAAGATCATTACCCAAAAGCCTATGACCAATACTAAGGCTCTTAGATGTGACATGAGTTTGAATTATAAGTTGTGTGAAAGCCAAAACTGCCTTTTGTGGAAGAATGGGAGCAATGAGCTTCTAAATTTAGCTTGTGTTCATCCAGTCTCAGAGTTTTTATGTTTTGATCTCACAGGAGCTTAATCTGGTTAGTGCTGAGTAGAAAGGGGGAGGAAATGGGGTCAATAGCTCCCGAACGCATCCTAGTGGTCTTGGGTTAACGGCCCTTCCTGATCCCTAACGCTCAGTGGGCCTCCATGGTCGGCTCCCAACAAAAATCTGTCTCTGCAAAATAAAAATTAAAAAAATAAAGTAAATTAAAATAAAATAATTAGTCAGACTTTACAGTTCCTGACTCTCATCCCAGCACTTTGGGAGGCCGAGGTGGGAGGATCGCTAGTGGCCAGGATTTTGAGACTAGCCTGGGTCTCATTGCAAAACCCTGTCTCAATAAATAAAGAAAATATTAGTGTAATAAAATAAAATAATTAGTCAGACTTACTGGTTCCTGCTTGGCATCTCAGCACTTTGGGAGGTCATGCGGGAGGATCCTTTGAGACCAGAGTTTGAGACCAGTTGGGTCTCATAGCAAAACCCCTTCTCTACA
>NW_007239094.1:0-740 GCF_000164805.1 Carlito syrichta
CAAAAACCTGATTCATGATTACCTCTTAAGAAGACAGCCTGTAGCATTTGGGATTGAGGACTCACGTAAACAAGATTCCTTATAATTCCTTAGAAATATGAGGTGTAGTTTCCTGTATATGACGACTCACATTACCCTGCTTCCTGCTTCACTCTGCAGGATGCCGATACAGTTCCTGGTGACCGAGAATTCCAGTGGTTTGGATATTAAGAGAAAGACGCCCATAATATTCTTTGAGAATTGGAATCCAAGATTCCTGGTTACCCTTCACAAAACCTCCCCAAAATGTGGAAAATTCAAAACCCAACATCCCAATTTCGACAAGCCCATCCACAAGAATTTTCTGTAGTTTGAGGTCACCTGAATCGAGGGATTTTGTACCAATATGCCTTTTGATTCTGGGGAACATGATTATGGTGGTAGATATTCCTAGGTCACAAAAAGATTTGTAGGGCCAGATCCTTGATTACAACTAACAAGAGTACCAGAAAGTTCCTATGGATCTGTAATGACAGATTTAGCGTATCCACTGAGCAAGTAGCTCTGAACTATGTAGGGACCCAGATGCCCAGATTGCTGATAAATCCTTATAAACAAGCCCTGTAGATTCTGGTTAAGGAGAACTCCTATAATCGAATTTTTTTTTTCATTCTCCGCAAGATGCCCTGATTTTCCCTGTCGATGTGGTTTCCAAACTCTGTGTACAAAAAGACAGATGCCCAGAAGTTTCCTAGGGACGT
>NW_007239095.1:0-981 GCF_000164805.1 Carlito syrichta
GATCATGGAATCCACGTCCCTAGGAAACATCTGGGCATCTGTATTTTTCTATACAGAGTTTTGGAACCCACATAGACAGGGAAAATCAGGGCATCTTGCTGAGAACGGAAAGGGAATCCGGGTCTTCGAGTTCTCAATCGCCTAAATCTACAAGGTCTCTTGAATAGGTTTAATTAGTAATCTGGGCTTTTATGTCGCCAGAATTTTAGGGTGTCTTTTGAAAAGGGAACCAGGATTCTTGGGTTCCAATTCCACAAGAACTTTATAGGAATCTTTCTCTTGATATTCAAGCAACTGGAATTCCAAGTCACCAGGAATTTTCTCGGCGTCTTGCTGAGAATGAAGCAGGAATTTCAGTAAGTGGCGTCCTCATATACAGAACACTACATGACCTGTTGCTACGGAAGAATATGGAATCTTGGTTACACGAGTCCTCCATCCCAAAAATCTACAGAGCGTCTTGCTAAGAGATAACCACATATCAGGTTTTGGGAGTAGGAATCTGGATAAAGGGAGTCCTCATATACAGGAAATAGCACTGTCAATTGCTAAGGAAGAATAAGGAATCTGGTTTACACGTGTCCTCTGTCCCCAAAAAAATATCAGGGTTTCTCGCTAAGGGCTAAACACGTATTTGGGTTTTTGAAGCATAATCTAGGGAAATGAAATACTCATATACAGGCTACTGCACGGACTTTTCCCAAGAAAGAATCAGGAATCTGGGTGACATGTATTCTCAATCCCTAAAAATCGACACGGCGTCGTCCTTAGGTCTAAACAAGCATCAGGGTTTCGACGCATGTATCTGGGAAAGGGAGTACTCATATACAGGCAACTGAATGGGTGTTGCTAAAAATAAGGAATCTGGGTTATACAAGTCCTCAGTCCTGAAAATCTACAGGGCATCTTGCTGACGGCTAAGAAGATCAGGCATTCGAGGCATGAATGTGAGTAATAGCATCCTCATATACAGGAAACTAC
>NW_007239096.1:0-740 GCF_000164805.1 Carlito syrichta
ACATCTCCAAGAATCGGATTCCCTTTTGATTCTCAGCAAGGTGCCCTGAATTTCCCTGTCCATATGGATTCTAAACATCTGTGTACAAAAAGGCAGATGCCCAGATGTTTTCTAGGGATGTGGAATCCATGGATCCTGATTACATTTTAATAATACGTACTACATATTTGACAACTGCAAAATCCTCGGCCCCTCTACAAATAAAGAACAAATGGAAATTTAAGGATTACCAAGTTCATCTTAACACCAAAGTTACATCCAAATATGGCAATATGATACTTTTTTTGCGGTAGTCTGGCCAGAATTGTCCCAAGGAACTTAAGGGATTTGTTCTACCAAATACCAGATTACAACTCTCAAGAAGACCAGAATGTTGTTGGAGTCCTGAAATAACTGATTCATAATACCCACAAGCCAAATATCTCTGAAACATGAGACGAGCTCGAAGCCTTGATTCTTGTTTATACCGCAGCAAGACACCCTGAGACTTTTCGGATTCTGGACTTGTGTATCACAGATTCCTTATTCTTCTTTACCCAGGGGCCGTGTAATGTCCTGTATATGAGGGCTCCCTTTCCCCAGAACCTTGTTTGGAAGCCCTGATTCCTGTTTTGCCATTAGCAAGATGTCATGTAGATATTGTGATGGAGGAACAGTGTAAAAGATGTTTTTTAGTTCTCCTTAGCTAGATATCATATCGGTTCTGCATATGAGCACTGCTATTACCTATGTTCCAGCTT
>NW_007239097.1:0-795 GCF_000164805.1 Carlito syrichta
TCGAAAGCTTGATTCTTGTTTAGATCTTAGGAAGACGCTGTATATAATTTTGGAGATATAGAAAACATGTCACACACATTCGTTATTCTTTCTTAGGACAAAGTCTGTGCGTTTATCTCTATATGAGCATTTCATTTCCCTAGTATATGCTTCAAAAACCCAAATTCGTATTTAGCCCTTAGCAAGAAACACTGAAGTTTTATTGGGATGAAGGACACGTGTAAACGAGATTCCTTATTCTCCTTTAACAAGTGATAGTGCAGTTTTCTGTATATGGGTAGTCCCATTACCCAGATTCCTACTCCCAAAATCTGAATGGTGGTTATCTCTTAGCAAGACGGTCTGTAGATTTTTGGGATGGAGGCCTCCTGTAAACAAGATTCCTTGTTTTTCCGTAACTACAGGTCGTGTAGTATTCTGTATATGAGGACTCCCATTACTGAAATTCCTGCTTCATTCTCAGCAAGACTCCAAGATATTTCCTGGTCACCTCCAACTCCAGTTGCTTGGATATCAAGAGAAAGACTCCCATAAAGTGGATGAGGAATTGGAACCCACGATTACTGGTCCCTTTTCAAAAGACTCACTAAAAATGTGGTGACATAGAGGCCCAGATTGCTGATTAAACCATTTCAAGAGACTTTGTAGATTTAGGTGATTGAGAACTCCAAGAACCGGATTCCCTTTCCATTCTCAGCATGATGCCCTGAATATCCCTGTCCATGTGGATTCCAAAACTCTGTACAAAAATGAATATGCCCAGATGTTTCCTAGGGACATGGAATCCATGAATCC
>NW_007239098.1:0-960 GCF_000164805.1 Carlito syrichta
CACATGCTAGCAGTCTTGGGGTCCACGGCCCACCCTGATCCCTAATGCTCAGTGGGCCTCTGTGGCCAGCTCCCAACATCTCCCCCTTTTTTATTTTTTAGCATAAAAACATGAAACTCTGTGTTGAGCTGATAAATGTTCTTCTTCAGTACTCTGAAAAAATAACTGGAAGTAGGCATAACAACACAAGAATCACTGTCACACAAATTCCCACATTGATGAGTATAAACAATAATGACTTGATTAACAAACAATGAGAAGTTATTAAATATGGAGCAAGACATTTCATAGGATTAGAACTAGTTTTAAGCAACAGTCACGTCCTGCATGTCTTGATGTAATTAAGTAAGGTCTATACTCAAGTCCGAATGATTCCAAATTTCAAGTAT
The DNA here is from genome assembly GCF_000164805.1 of Carlito syrichta. NCBI lineage: Eukaryota > Metazoa > Chordata > Mammalia > Primates > Tarsiidae > Carlito > Carlito syrichta. The sequence continues at coordinate 390 of NW_007239098.1, forward strand.
ATGATTCTTTATCTTGTCCCAATTATGGACAGACTTATTCACCTCCAAAGGAGTGAGGCAAATCCACTCAGAGTGGCATCAGAGACACAATTTTATCTTTTTTTTTTGAGTTGGAGTCTCACTCTGTCGCCCAGACTAGAGTGCAGTGGCCGCTCCCAGTCACCGCAGCCTCGCCTGCTGGGCTCCAGTGATCCTTCCACCTCTGCTTTCCGAGTAGCTGGAATTACAGGCACGCGCTACCATGACCAGCTAATTTTTCTTTTTGATTTATTGTAGAGATGAGGTCTCGCCAAGTTGCCCAGGCGGGTCACAATCAATTTTATCTTTAAAGTTACAAGCTCTTATCCTACTGCTAAAACTGTCTCCTCTAAAGCATTAACTTTACTCTCTAACTTTCGATCTATAATCTTCTGAGTAGTTAATGCAATAGAAACATTCTTAGATAACTGATCAGTAAAGTTAGCTGTATGAACTTCCTTAGATAGAACTACAGCTGAACTGTTACTGAAGTAGCATAGCTTATTATGCTGTAATTCCTAAAATTAAAGTAGCTAAAAAATTTTCTGTCTTT
>NW_007239099.1:0-1178 GCF_000164805.1 Carlito syrichta
ACCATTGAAAAGCTGAAAACAACTCTCCATAAGTATATACTAATTCTACAAATATACTTTTAAATCTTATAAAGAGGTTTGTACCAAGTAAAAGGCTCCCAAATGTGACCTGAATTTGAATTATATCTAATACCTAAGACAAAACAAGTTTATGGGAAACAGGAACAATGGGTTTCTAGAGTGAGCCTGCCTGTCACAGTCACAGAGCCTTCAGCTTAGGCCAGCAAAATTCCTTTAGGCTGCTTTTGCTGCATGGTAAAAGGAGGAGGAAAATGGGGTCAATGGCTCCCGAACACATCCTAGCAGTCTTGGGGTCCACGGCCCACCCTGATCCCTAACGCTCAGTGGGCCTCTGTGGCCAGCTCCCATCTCCCCCTTTTTTATTTTTTAACACAAAAACATGAAACTCTGTGTTGAGCTGATAAATGTTCTTCTTCAGTACTCTGAAAAAATAACTGGAAGTAGGCATAGCAACACAAGAATCACTGTCACACAAATTCCCACATTAATGAGTATAAACAATAATGACTTGATTAACAAACAATGAGAAGTTATTAAATATGGAGCAAGCCATTTCATAGGATTAGAACTAGTTTTAAGCAACAGTCACGTCCTGCATGTCTTGATGTAATTAAGTAAGGTCTATATTCAAGTCCGAATGATTCCAAATTTCAAGTATATGATTCTTTATCTTGTCCCAATTAGGGACAGACTTATTCACCTCCAAAGGAGCGAGGCAAATCCACTCAGAGTGGCATCGGAGAGCCAATTTTATCTTTTTTTTTTGAGTTGGAGTCTCACTCTGTCACCCAAACTAGAGTGCAGTGGCCACTCCCGGTCACCACAGCCGCGCCTGCTGGGCTCCGGTGATCCTTCCGCCTCTGCCTTCCGAGTAGCTGGAATTACAGGCACGCACTACCACGACCGGCTAATTTTTTTTTTTATTTATTGTAGAGATGAGGTCTCGCCAAGTTGCCCAGGTGGGTCACGATCAATTTTATCTTTAAAGTTACAAGCTCTTATCCTACTGCTAAAACTGTCTCCTCTAAAGCATTAACTATACTCTCTAACTTTCTATCTATAATCTTCTGAGTAGTTAATGCAATAGAAACAGTCTTAGATAACTGATCAGTAAAGTTAGCTGTATGAACTTTCCTTAGATAGAACTACAGCTGAAA
>NW_007239099.1:1792-10104 GCF_000164805.1 Carlito syrichta
TATTTCACTAGACGAGTGACCAGTCCTTTTCTGTATCATTGAAGGGGCAAGCAGGTACGTTGAGAGGTGGTGAAGCTCTTGTCGCAAAACTAGGGTTGGTTCCTCCAGACATTAACATCTCCAGACACCAACCATCCTTGATATTGTCCTGATAAGGACTTTCTGTACTCAGAGACTTAAAGGTAGACATTAAACAAGAAGCCCGGTACCTGAGCACAATATAAAGCAGGCCCTCCCATTTGGCTCAGCTGCTTGAGTAGACAAGCTAGCTAGACAGCTAACGAGTTAAGTCAGCTGGATATATCAGCTATCTTGCTAGTTAGCTAATGAGTTAAGTCAGCTGGTTGTGTCAGCTAGCTGACTCATTAGCTAACGAGTTAATTCAGATGACTAAGTCACCTAGCTAGCACGTTATATAACGAGTAAGCTAAATAGTTAGCTAGCTGATTAAGTCAGACTTACATAGGCAGCTAACTATGTAAGTCAGCTTGTTAGCTAGGTATCTAGCTAGTTAGTTAACAATTTAAATCAGCTGGCTAGCTAGGTAGCTAGCTAGTTAGCTAACTAATTCAGCTGGCTATCTAGGTAGCTAGATGGTTAAGTCAGCTAGTCAAGTCAGCTGGCTATCCAGTTGGCTAATTTGGTAGCGAGCTAGTTATGTCAGTTGGCTAGCTAGCTGGTTAGCTGGTTAATTCAGCTAGATAAAAGAACTGGATAGCCAACTTACAAGGTAGTTAACTAGATAGTTAAGTCAGCTAGATAGCTACTTGAATAGCTAGAGATGTCAGTGAGTTAAGTCAGCTGATAGCCAACTAGCTGGCGGGTTAAGACAGCTAGTTTAGTCAGCTGTCTAGCCAGCTGGCTATGTAGGTAGCTAACTAGATAAGTCTGCATGCTAGTCAGCAGACTAGCTGTTCAATGCACCTAGTTAATTCAGCTGGCTAGCCTACTAGCTAGGTAGTTGGCAGGATAGTTAAGTGAATTGGCTACCCTGCTTGCAAGCTTAAGTCATCTAGGTAAGTCAGCTGGCTAGCCAGCTGGCTATATAGGTAGCCAGCTTGTTTAGTCATCTGGCTAGCCAGCTGACTAACTGTTTAAGTCAGCTAGTTAAGTCAGCTGGCAACCAGCTGGCTAGCTAGTTAAGTCAATTCATTTATTCAGTTGGCTATCCAACTGGTTAGGTAGTTAAAAAGTTAGTTAAGTCAGATGTCTAGTCATATGGTTAGATATTACAGCTAGTTAAGCCAGCCGTATTACTAGGTAGGTAGCTAGTTTAGTCATCTAGTTGTCAGTTTGCTACCTAGTTAAGTCAGCTAGTTAAGTCAGCTGGCTAGCTGGTTATGTCACCTAGTTAAGTCAGCTGGCCATCCAGCTTTCTAGCTAGGTAGCTAGCTACTTAACTCATGTAGTTAAGTCAGCTGGCACTAGATCGCTAGCTAGTTAAGTCAGCTATTTAAGTCAGCTAGCTAGCTAGTTAAGACAGTTAGCTATGTCAGCTGGCTAGACAATTGCCTATCAGGGTAGCTATCTAGTTAATTCAGCTGGCTACCCATTTGGCTAGCTAGTTAAGTCACCTAATTATGTCAGTCCGCTTGCCAGCAGGTTAGCTAGGTAGTTATTATTTAAGTCAGCTGGCAAGGAAGCGGACTATGTAGGTAGGTAGCTACTTAAGTCAGCTGTCTAGCCTTTAGGCTATCTAGTCATGTCAGCTAGTTAAGTTAGCTGGCTATCCAGTTATTTAGCTAGGCAGATAGGTAGAGTCTGCTGGCTAGCCAACTGACTACATAGTTAAGTCATGTAATGAAATCAGTTGGCTAGGCTGCTGGCTAGCTAGGTAGCTAGGCAATTGAGTCAGGTGGCTAGGCAGCTGGCCAGCTAAAGTCAGCTACTTTAGTCAGTTGGCTAACCAGCTGGTTAGCTAGTTAAATCAGCATGTTAGTTCAGTTGTCTAGCCAGCTGGCTAGCTAGTTAAAAAGCTATTTACGTCAGATGGGCAGCCAACTGGCTCGCTAGTTATTTCAGGTAGTTAAGTCAGCAGGCAAGCTAGGAAGCTAGCTAGTTAAGTAAGCTAGATATGTCAGCAAGCTAGTTAATTAAGTCAGCTAGTTAAGTCAGCTAGCTAGCCAACTTGCAAGCTAGGTAGCTAGCTAGTAATGTCAGCTGTCTAGCAAGCTGGCTAGCTAGTTAAGTCACCTAGTTAAGTCAGATGACTAGCCAGCTGGCTAGGTATGTAGTTTGCTAGTTGTCAGCTGGCTAGACATCTGGCTAGCTAGATAAATCACCTAGTTAATTCAGTTGGAAAGAGATTTGGCCTGCTATGCACATGCTAGTTAATTAAACTGACTAGAAAGCTGGGCAGGTAGTTAAATAGCCAGACAGCTGGTTAAGTTAGTTTGTTAGCAAGCAGGTTAGCTAGGTATTAGGTTGTTAATTCAACTGGCAAGTCAGTGGATTACATAGGTAGCTAGATAGTTAAGTCCACTGGCTTGCCACCTGGCTATGTAGTGGAGTCAGCTAGTTAAGTCAGCTGGCTAACCAGCTGCCTAACGAGTTAAGTCAACTAGTTGAGTCAGCTGGCTTGCCAACTGGCTAGTGTTTTAAGTCAGCTAGTTAATTCAAGTGGCTAGCCTCTGGCTAACTAGGTAGCTAGCGAGTTAAATCAGCTGGCTTGCCAACTGGCTAGCTGGTTAAGTCAGCTAGTTAAGTCAGCTGAATAGCCACCTCTCTAGGTAGGTAACTAGCTAATTAAGTCAGCTAGCTAGCCAGCTTGCTAGCTAGTTTAGTCAGCGAGTTAAGTTAGCTGGTTGGTCATCTGGCTCACTTGGTGGCTCACTAGTTAAGTCATCTGGTTAGCTGGATGTCTATCTTGTTAAGTCATCTAGTTAAGACAACTGGTTAGCAGGCTGGCTAGCTAGGTGGCTGGCACGTTAAGTCGGCTGGTTAGCAGATTGGTTAGGTAGGTGGCCAGCTAGTTTTGCCGGCTGGCTAGCCAGCTGACCAGCATGGTGTCTGGCTATTTAAGCCGGCTGCCTATTCCACTGTACAACCAGCTGGCTGGCTATTTCAGCTGGCTGGCTAGCCAGGTGGCCAGCCCGCTGGCTAGATTGACAGCTGCTTAGCCAGTTAGCCAGCCAGGTAGTTAGCTAGTTGAGACACCTGGCTAGTAGTTTAGCCAGGAAGGTACCTAGCTATTTAAGTCAGCTGGCTAGCTAGCCAGCCATTCACCTAGTTAAGTCAACTAGCTAGCCAACTATCTTGTTAAGTGAGCTAGCAAGTAAGTCAATTATCCAGGTACCTAGTTCAGTCAGTTAGCTAGTCAGGTTGCTAGTCAGCTATCCAGTTAAGTCAGCTAGCTATCAGCCAGCTAGTCAAGTAGATAGTTAAGTCTGCTAGCCATCTAACTAACCAGTTAGATAGCTAGTTAAGTCAGCTAGCTTTTCATCTAGATAGCTTGTTTACTAGATAATAGTGTCAGCTAGATAGCCAGCTAGCTAGTCAGCTAGCTAGTTTTGTCAGCTAGCAAATCAGCTAGTTACTTAGCTAACTAGTTTGGTAGCAACTCAACTAGCTGGTGATCTAACTAGTGGGCTCCATCGTTTTCCATCATGTCAGCTAACTAGTCGGCTAGCTCACCTGCTAACAGGCAAGCAAACTATTTGGTATGCTCACCAGCCAACAGGTCAACTAACTTGTGAGCTTGCTCGCAGGTCAACAGATTAGCAAAGTATTTGGCTTGCTCGCCCACAGACTAGTGAAGTCACCTCACCAACCAACTTACTCGCCAGTCAACTAGTTATGGAAAAACAAGCATTGGCTCACTTGCCGGCCAAATAGTTAATTCAGCTGACCAGTCGGCTAACTCACTGGCCGACTAGTTAAGTCATCTTACGTGTCGGATCCCATGCTGGTCTACTAGTTAAGTCGGCTAACCCGTCGTCCTATTAGCTGGCCAACTAGTTAAGTCAGCTAACCAATCGGCCAACTGGTGGGCCAACTTGGCAGCTGACAATTTAGATCAGTTAAATATTCAGGAGACTAGTTAGGTCAGCTATTTATAGTCGGCCAAATAATTAGGCCAGCAAACTAGGCAGCCAACTACTTAATAGATCTAACTATGGGGCCAGCTCCTGAGCCAACTAGTTATCCAAGCAAAATAGTCAGTCGATTATTCAGCCATTTTGTTAATCCAGCTATCAAGTCGACCAAGAAGTCAGCTAATATGTTAAGCCAGCTAACTAGACGGCTGATTCATCAGACAAGTAAATCACCTACCTAACTCGGTAACCAGCTCGTTAAGTCAGCTATTTTACATGATTAGCAACCAGTTAAAACAGTTATCTAACTCATTAACCAACTCGTTAATTCAGCTAGCTATCTGGTAAGCTAACTAGTTATGACAGCTAGCTAAGTGAACTAGCTAACAAACTAGTTAGTAATTCAACTAACTAGGTCATCTAGCTCACTAGTTTGCTAGTTATTTAAGTCAAATACTTGTCTGCTACCTAATTAGTTTGCTAATTAGTTAATTCAGCTCGTTATTCAGCTAGTTAAATAATTAGCTAACTAACTCAGGTAGTTTAATCAGCTAGCTAACTAGTTAAGTCACCCAGTTAAGTCAGCTAGCCAAGTAGTTACGTCAGTTAGCTAAGTCATCTAGTTAAGTCAGTTTTCTAATTTAGTCAGCTGGTTAAGACATCTAGCTAGCTAGTTATCTAAAACCTTACATCAGCAGGTAGAGTCAGGTTGTTAGCTAGTTAACTAATGGGTTAAGTCAGCTGGTTGAGTTGGCTAGCTAGCTAGTTAGCTAACGAGTTAAGTCAGCTGGATTGGCAGCTAGCTAATAGCTAATGGGTTAACTCAGCTGGATGAGTCAGCTAGCCAGTTCATTAGCTAATGAGATAAGACAGATGATTAAGTCACCTAGCTAGCACGTTAGATAATGATTTAGCTAACCAGTTTTCTAGCTGATTAAATCAGCCTGCTAGCAAGGAAGCTTACTATTTAAGTCAGCTTGTTATCTAGGTAGATAGCTAGTTAGCTAACTATTTAAGACAGGTGGATAACTAGGAAGCTGCTAGTTAAGTGAGCTACTTAAGCTTGTCTAGCCAGCTGACTTAGCCAGCTGGCTAGTGAGATAATGAGCTAGTTAAGACTGTTGTCTATCCAGTTGGTTAGCTGGTTAATTCAGCTAGTTAAGATAGCTGTTTAGCCAAATCGCTAGGTAGGTAGCCTGCTAGTTGTCAGCTAGATAGCTACCTGGTTAGCTAGTGATGTCAGTTATTTAAGTCAGCTGGCTAGTCAACTGGCTAACAGGTTAAGTGAGCTAGGTAAGTCATTTGTCTAGACTGCTGACTAGGTAGGTAGCTAGCTAGACATGTCATCTTGCTAGACAGCAGGATAGTTGTTCAAGTCAGATAGTTAAGTCAGTTGGCTAGCCTGTTGGCTACGTAGATAGCTAGCAAGTTAAGTGAGGTGGCTAGACAGCTTCCTAGCTTAAGTCAGCTAGGTAAGTCAGCTGGCTAGCCTGCTCACTAGATAGGTAGCCAGCTAGTTAAGTCAGCTGACTAGCCAACAGACTAGCTGTTTAAGTCAGCTAGTTATGTCTGCTGGCAACCAACTGGCTAGCAAGTTAAGTCAAATAGTTGTCAGGTTGCAACCAGCTGGCTAGCTAGATATTTTAGCTAGTTAAGTAAGCTGGCTAGCTAGGAAGCTAGCTATATTCACCAGCTAGTTACCGTAGCTAGGTAGCTAGTAAAGTCAGCTTCTTAAGTCAGCTGCCTAGTTAGATAGCTAGCTAGTTAAGCCAGCTGGAAAAGACAGCTGGCCAGCTACATAGCTAGCTGACTAAGTCACCTAGTTAAATCAGCTTGCTAAATAGTTAATTCAGCGAGTGAAGTCAGCTGGCTAGCCAGCTGGATAGCCAGCTGGCTAGCTGAGTATCTACCTAGTTAAGTCAGCTGACTAGCCTGTTTTATAGCTAGTTAAGCAACCTATTTAAGTTAGCTCTCTAGGCAGCTAGTTACCTGGGTACCTAATTAGTTATGTCAGCTGGCAAGCAAGCAGGATACTTAGGTAGCCGGCCGAGTAGTCGGCCAATGTGTTAAACCATATGTTGTTGGCCGAATCATCAGCAAACAAGTTAAGTCACCTAGCTAACTCATTATCAAACTAATTAAGGCAGGTAATTAACTCATTTACCAAATAGTTAAAACAGTTAGCTAACTCATTAACCAACTCATAAAGTCAGCTAGCTATCATGGTAGCTGACTAATTAAGTCAGCTAGCTAAGTCAGCTAGTTAACTACCTAGCTAGCTAAGTAAGCTAGCTAAGACAGCTAGCTCACTAATTAGCTAACTATTTTAGTCAGCTGCCTAAGTCTGCTACCTAACTAGTTAGCTAACTAGTTAAATAAGCTAGCTATTCAGCTAGCTAAATCGTTAGGAACTATTTAATTCTGGTAGTTAAGTCAGTTAGCTAACTAGTTAAGTCAACCAGTTAAGTCAGTTATGTAAGTAGTTGTGTCAGACAGCAAAGTCAGCTAGTTAAATCAGCTTTGTAATTTAGTTAGCTGGTTAAGACAGCTAGCTCGGTAATAAGCTAATGGGTTAACTCAGCAGGTTGATTCAGGTAGTTAGCTAGTTAACTAACATGTTAAGTCAACTGGTTGAGTCAGCAGGCTAGCTAGTTAGCAAACGGTCTGAGTCAGCTGTTTGAGTATGCTAGCTAGCTAATTAGTTAACCAGTTAAGTCATCTGGAAGAGTCAGCTAGCTAACTTGTTAGCTAACGAGTTAAGTCAGCTGGTTGTGTAAGCTAGCTAGCTCATTAGCTAATGAGTTAAGTCAGATGAACTAAGTCAGCTAGCTAGCATGTTAGATAACGATTAAGCTAACAAAGTAGTCATCTGGTTAAGTCAGTTAGGTAGCTAGGCAGCTAATTATTTAATTCAGCTTATTATCTATGTAGCTAGGTAGTTAGCTAAGTACTTAAGTCTGCTGGCTATAGCTAGTATTTAAGTCACTGCTACTAGTAATTTGCTAGTTAAGTCAGCTAGTTAAATCAGCTTACTAACCAGCTGGCTAGCTAGGTAGTGAGCCAGTAAAGTCAGTTGACTAGCCAGCTGGCTAGCTGGTTAATTCACCTATTTAAGAGAGCTGGGAAGCCAACTGGCCACGCAGGTAGCTAGCTAGTTGTCAGCTACATAGCTACCTGGCTAGCTAGTGCTGTCAGTGAGTTAAGTCAGCTGGCTATCCAACTGACTAACTGGTTAAGTAAGCTAGTTTAGTCAGTTGTCTAGCCAGTTAGCTAGCTAGGTAAACAATCTAGTTAAGTCAGCTCACTAGCCAGCTGGTTAGTGGTAGCTAGGTAGCCAAATCAGCTGGCAAACAAGTGGGCTACATAGGTAGCTAGCTAGTTAAGTCAGCTGGCTATCCAGCTGTCTAGCTAGGTATCTATGCAGTTATGTCAGCCTGGTAGCCAGCTGGCAGGATAGTTATGTCACCTAGTTAAGTCAGCTGACTTGACAGTTGGCTAGCTAACCAGATAATTAAGTCAGCTGTCTAGTCCACTGGCTAGCTAAAGTCACCTAGTTAAGTCAGCTGGCTAGCTATTTAGTAAGCTAGTTAATTAAGCTGACTAGCAATCAGGCTGGCTATATAAGTCAGTTAGTTAAGTCAGGTGGCTAGCCAGATGACTGGCTAGGTAGTGAGATAGTTAACTCAGTTTGCTAACCAGCTGGCTGGCTAAATTAGTCAGTTAAATTGAACTGGCTAGCCAGCTAGAGAGTTAGTTAGAAAGCTAGTTAAGTCAGCTGGGTAGACAACTGGCTCACTAGTTAAGTCATCTAGTCGAGACAAGTGGCTAGCGAGCTGGTTAGCTGGTTAAGACAACTAGTTAAGTCAGCTGGTTAGTAAGCTGGCTAGCTAGGTAGCAAGCTAGTTAAGTCAGCTAGCTAGCAAGCGGGATAGCTAGTTAAGTCAGCTAGTTAATTCAATTGGCCTCCCAGCTGGCTAGCTAGGTAGCTAGCTAGTTAAGTCAGAATTCTAGAGTCTTGGCTAGCTGGTAAAGAGAGGTAGTTAATTCAGCTGGCCATCCAGCTGCCTAGATAATTAAGTCAGCTGGCCAGCCAGCTGACAAGCTGCTTAAGTCAGCTAGATAAGTCAGCTGGCCAGGTAGCTGGCTAGCTAGGTACCTAGTTAGTTAAGTCAGCTAGTTATGTCAACTGGATAGCTAGGTAGCTAGCTAGTTAAGTCAGTTAGTTAAGTCAGATGGCTAGCCACCTTGCTAACTAGGTAAGTCAGCTAGTTGAGTCAG
>NW_007239100.1:0-365 GCF_000164805.1 Carlito syrichta
GTAGAAGTGTTCCCTTTTCACCACACCCTCTCCAGCAGCTGTTATTTTTTGAGTTGTTGATAATTGCCATTCTGACTGGAGTAAGGTGGTATCTCAGTGTGGTTTTGATTTGCATCTCCCTGATGACTAGTGAGGTGGAGCATTTCTTCATGTGTTTGTTGGCTGCTCGAATGTCTTCTTTTGTGAAGTGTCTGTTCATATCTTTTGCCCATTTTAAATGGGGTTGTTTGTTTTCTTCTTTTCAGTACGTTTCAGTTCCTTGTAGATCCAGGATGTTAAGCCTTTGTCAGACCTAGAGTTGGCAAATACTTTTTCCCAGTCTGTATGCTGTCTCCCTGCTCTCTTAATGGTTTCTTTGGCTTTGC
>NW_007239101.1:0-863 GCF_000164805.1 Carlito syrichta
AAACTCCTAAATGGACATAAATTGGAACCAATTCCCCTGAAAACTGGAACTAGACAAGGATGCCCACTCTCTCCCCTCCTGTTCAACAGAGTATTGGAAGTCCTGGCTAAAGCAATCAGAGAAGAGGAGGCAATCAGAGGTATTCAAATAGGAAAAGAGGAAATCAAGTTATCTCTCTATGCAGATGATATGATGATGTACCTTGAAAACCCAAGAGAATCTGTCAAAGGCCTCCTTACGTTGATAAAAGCCTTTGGCAAAGTCTCAGGATACAAAATAAATGTACAAAAGACAATTGCATTTCTCTACACCAATAATAAACAAACAGAAACCCAAATAAAAAACACAGTTCCATTCACAATAGCCACAAAAAAATGAAATACCTTGGCATCATCCTAACCAGAAACGTGAAAGACCTTTACAATGAAAATTACAAAACACTGCTCAAAGAAATCAAAGCTGACACAAACAAGTGGAAAAATATCCCATGCTCATGGATCGGAAGAATCAACATTGTGAAGATGTCCATATTATCTAAGGCAATCTACAAATTCAATGTAATACCCATTAAATTACCAACAACATTATTCTCAGACCTAGAAAAAACAACACAGGAATTCATATGGAAACACAAACGTCCAAGAATAGCCAGAACAATCCTCAGCAAAAAAAAAAAAAAACAAAGCAGGTGGTATCACAATACCAGATTTCAAACTTTACTATAAAGCTGCAATCATCAAAACAGCTTGGGTATTGGGTACAGGAACAGGCATATAGATCAATGGGAACAGAATTGAGATTCCAGAAGCAAAACCTCAATTTCTCAACCAACTCATCTTCGACAAAGCCCCCACCACCTACCA
>NW_007239102.1:0-502 GCF_000164805.1 Carlito syrichta
TTGCCTTCAGAGACTCACCTCACTAGAAAGGACACCCACAGACTCAAAGTAAGAGGATGGGAAACAAACTTTCAGGCGAACGGAATACAAAAGAAAGGAGGAGTAGCGATCTTAATTTCAGACAAAATACCCTTCAAGCTATTAAAAATCAAAAAAGATACAGAAGGCCACTACATAATGATAAAAGGCTCAATCCATCAACAAGAAATATCTATCCTAAACATATATGCACCCAACATAGGTGCGCCAACTTTCATAAAGCAACTTCTTGGAAAACTAAAGAAAGATATTGACTCTACCACTATCGTAACTGGGAATTTTAATACCCCACTCACAAACCTAGACAGATCATCAGGACAAAAAAATCAGCAAGGAAATCCAGAACCTCAAAGTGACTTTGGACCTAATGAACTTAATTGATACCTACAGAACACTCCATCCAAAGACCACAGAATACACATTCTACTCATCACCACATGGGAACATATTCTCTAAGATCGAC
>NW_007239103.1:0-1019 GCF_000164805.1 Carlito syrichta
GCAAGTCTAGTCTGGGCACCCTGGCTTGCGGCCATATGCCTCATGCTCTGGGGGCTGAGGCAAGAGGCTGTCTGAGACCAGGGGTTGGATACCAGCTTGGGTGACGTCGACAGACCTCATCGTGGTGAGAGGTTCCCAAAATCGAATAAGGTGTGGTGGCCCCCAGAGTCCTGGCTGCTCAGAGTCCAAGGCAGGAGGACCGCCTGAGCCCTGCTGGTCATGGCCCCAGGAGCTACCATCTTGCTGCTGCACCCCAGTCAGGCTGACGGAGACCTCGGTGATAAAAAATATGACTCTCACGTGCATCAGGATGGGCAACCACGGCTCCTCACCCATAGGCCCACATGGGCAGTGGACAATGGAGTGATCAGGAGAGGAAGCAGCCCTCCCCCAGCCCCAAGGGGGCAGACCGAGTGACCGGAACCTGGGTTGGCCATGGTGTTACCGATCCGCTTTGATTACTCTGTTCCCAATGGACGACCTAAATCAGGGTCACCTGTTCCATGAGCTCACATGTGTCTTTGTCATAGGACACGAGTGTGGAAGGTGAAAGCAGGACTTCTGGGATGTGTGGATGAAGGTGAGGGACAGATGTACCCGGTGGCCACCTTTGAAACCTCCTGCGAATGGTGGGGGAAAGTGCATTTCCTCTCCCATACCTGCGGGTGACTCCTCGTGCTGGGTGGCAGGAGTGGTGGTGGTGATTATTATTGTTTGCAGTCAGAATCCCACTCTGCCGCCCAGGCCTGAGCACAGGGGCATGCTCATGGCCACCACGAACTCCACCAGCTGGGCTTAGGCAATCCTCCTACTCAGTGTCCTGGGCTGGTCTCAAATGCGCAGGCTCATGCTGTCCACCCACCAAGACTTCTGAATGGACGGGATGCCAGGCTGAGCCCCTGAGCCTGGCCTGTGGTTGTGGTGGTGGTCGTGGATATTATTATTCTGATTAGGAATCACACTCTTCCACTCAGGCTGGAGAGCAGAGGCCTGCTCTCGGCCACTGCACCCTCCACTGG
>NW_007239104.1:0-782 GCF_000164805.1 Carlito syrichta
ATGGCCTGAGACTGCGGGTTTGACACCAAACTGGGCCAAGGGGCGAGACCTCGTCTCAGCCATCCAAAATAGATCCAAAGATTAGCCAGGCATGGTGGAGCAGGACAGTGGTTAAAGCCACTTGGGGGCCCGATGCAGGAGGATCACCTGAGCCTGGTTGTGGGAGTCTGCGGTGGCTGTGAACATGCCCCTGCTCTCCAGCCATGGTGACAGTGCAGGATTCTGACTCCAAATAATAATAATCACCACCACCACCACCACCCCCCTGACACCCAGCGTTAGGAATTACCCTCAGGGATGGGAGAGGAAAAGGCACTTTCTAGCCTGTTGTTGGCAGGAGGTTTCAAAAGTGGCCACTGGGCATGTCCATCGCATACCTTGGTCACACGCCCCAGAAGCCCATCCTCCACCCTCCACACTCATGTTTCATGGCAAAGATGCGTTTGAGCTCACAGAACAGATGGCTCCGAGCTAGGGCAGTGGGAGGGCCCCTTCCTCTCCCAATCAACCCATTGTCACCCACCCACTTGGACCATTCCCTGGGGAGCCGTGGATGCCAGTCGTGACACACATGGAAGGCGTCTTTTTTGTCACCAGAGTTTCTGTTAGCGGGTCTGTGGTGCGGTGGCATGATCATGGTTCCTGGGTCCTCGACCTGTGGGGCTCAGGTGGTCCTCCTGCCTCGGCCCCCGAGCAGCCGGTACTCCGGGGGCCACCACCTATGACTCAGTTTTGGGGACCTCTTGCCGAGACAAGTTCTGGCCAGGTTTCCTGGGCTGGTC
>NW_007239105.1:0-742 GCF_000164805.1 Carlito syrichta
TCAAAGAAATCAAAGCCAACATGAACAAGTGGAAAAATATCCCATGCTCATGGATAGGAAGAATCAACATTGTGAAGATGTCCATCTTACGTAAGGCAATCTACAAATTCAATGCAATACCCATTAAATTACCAACAACATTCTTTTCAGACCTAGAAAAAACAACACAGGAATTCATATGGAAACACAAACATCCAAGAATAGCCAGAACAATCCTCAGCAAAAAAAACAAAGCAGGTGGTATCACAATACCAGATTTCAAACTTTACTATAAAGCTACAATCATCAAAACAGCTTGGTATTGGTACAGGAACAGGCATATAGATCAATGGAACAGAATTGAGATTCCAGAAGCAAAACCTCAATTTCTCAACCAACACATCTTCGACAAAGCCCCCACCACCTACCAATGGGGAGAGGAGAACCTATTCAGTAAATGGTGCTGGGAAAATTGGCTGACCACATGCAGAAGATTGAAACAGGACCCCTATCTATCCCCATGCACAAAGGTTAACTCCAAATGGATCAGAGACCTAAATGTAAAACCTCAAACCATAAGAACCTTAGAAAAGGAAGGAAATACTCTCATGGAAATCGGAACTGGCATCCAATTCCTGTACAAAACCCGAAACCCACAGAACTTAAGAGAGAAGATAGACAAATGGGACCTTATTAAACTGACAAGCTTCTGCAAAGCCAAAGAAACCATCAAGAGAGCAGGGAAGACAGCCTACAGACTGGG
>NW_007239106.1:0-807 GCF_000164805.1 Carlito syrichta
ACCAAAATAAATGCCCAAATCCAGGACATAGAAGACAAAAAGATAATACAAAAAATCAATGAAACAAAAAGCTGGTTCTTCAAAAGGATAAACAAGATCGATGGTCCCCTAGCTAGACTGACCAAGAAAAAATGAGAAAAAAAACAAATAAGCACAATCAGAAACACAAAAGATGAAGTCACATCTGACCCTGAAGAAATACAAAAGATCATTAAAGACTACTATGTACACTTGTATGGAAACAAACTTGAAAACTGTAAGGAAATGGACGACTTTCTGACATCACACAAACTACTTAGGTTGGAACAAGAAGAAATTGAGACCCTAAATAGACCAATAACAATCAAGGAAATCAATTACGTAATAAGAAAACTTTACAAAAAAAAAGCCCTGGTCCAGATGGCTTTCCAGCAGAATTCTACAAGACATTCAAGGAGGAGCTGATACCAATCCTACTGAAGGTTTTCCAGGCGATTGAAGAAGATGGAACTCTCCCCAAATCATTTTACGAAGCCAACATCACATTGATACCCAAGCCAGGTAAAGATCCAACAAAGAAAGAGAACTACAGGCCAATATTTTTGATGAACATAGATGCTAAAATTCTCAACAAGATCCTAGCAAACCGGATTCAGCAATACATCTCAAAAATCATTCATCATGACCAAGTACGCTTCATTCCTGGATGCAAGGCTGGGTTCAACATTTGTAAACCATAAATGTAGTTAAATACATCTACAGATGTCAAACAAAACCACATGATCATATTATTAGATGCAGAAAAGCTTTTGATAAAATCCAGCACCC
>NW_007239107.1:0-23461 GCF_000164805.1 Carlito syrichta
TTCTGCTTCAGGGAGTCCGATTATTCTTAGGTTAGGCCTCTTGAGGTAGTCACTCATCTCTTGAAGGTTTTGTTCTGTCTTTTTGGGGCTTATTTCTGTGTTTTTAAGAGTTGGGTTATTTCTATATTTTGGTCCTCAAGCTCTGAGATTCTTTCTTTTGCTTGGGTAATTCTGCTTTCCATGCTTATCAATTTGTTATTTATTTCATTCACAGTATTCTTTATTACTGTTATCTCAGATATCAGCTCCTTCCTAGTTTCTTCTTGTGTCTCCTCAATTCTTTTTAGTCTCTCCATTATTGTTTTGATATCTACATTTGCATTTTGAGACCCTTCATTCTGGGGACTTTTCATTGTTTGTATTCCAAAGTCAATTTTCTCAGTGTCTGCTCTCCCAGGCGTCTGGGAGAGACCCATACTCTTCTTTTGGTTTTTCTTCATTTCTGTAGATTTTTCTCCCTTTACCCCTTTCCCTCCTCCTCTTCAATTCTGTTTTTGAGGGAAGGTGGGGTTGCTTTTATTTCTCTTCTGCAATGATCTGTTCTTCCTTATGAGGGTCTTCTGGTTTTGTTCACTTTTCCCTCTGCTTTACAGTCTGTCTATTCAGCAGTTTGCAGTCTTGGTCCGTTCAGAGAATCTCACCAGTTCACCTATGCCGTCGCCATCTTGCCCCGTCTCCTAAATTAGTCTTTACTTGAGAAAGGAAATTGCCAGGAGATGAATCTTCCTAGGTTTAAAGTATGTATTTCTGCTTCAAAAGTCAAATATTCACAATTTTCATAAATTTGCCACATGAACCAGCCATAGCTGTCACTTGTCTCAGAGACCATATCAAAAATCTTTAAAGAAGGTGAGCTACTTTAGACCAAATAAATCTTGTTTGACAGGATAAAAGATGAGTTCACTTACACCAAATCCCATATAAGAAAAGACTGACTTGGGGTGAAATGTTCAGTCAATTACACAATAATTTGTCTAATACGCACACACTCACAGTAAATACACAAATGTGTGCATGTTTAGGTAAATATATCTTCTTAATCTTAGTGTACTTAATGAGCATATTTGTTAAATTAGACTGTTTTATATTACATGTTATGTATGCATGTAGATATGTGTATGTGTGTATGACTGTATTGTTTGTTTGCTGTTAAATATTTCAACATCTTTAGAGTGTGTTTCATATTACAACATGTTATGTGTGTATGTATATATGTATATGTGTGTGTATGACTGTACTGTTTGTCTGTTTGTTGTTAAATATTTCAATATCTTAAAAGAACCTAACCACATCAAACACAGGCATTCTTGATCTGAAATATGTATATTACAACTATAACAATTTAGACTGAGAAGTATAGCCTTTGATAACTTGTTCTATTACTTTCATTTAAGCACAAACAGAAGGGAAACACCTCTGACAGTAATTTCTACTCAATGTACAAAGGTCCAGTGTAATTTAGAAATTGAATGAAAATGAAAGCTGAAAATCAGAGCTGAGTTAACCAGGATATTTCTGCCTTACACTGATGCTTACTGGGAAAGCTCCCGGTCGTCCCTGTAGCTCTTCCACTTCCTTTATGAGATCTTGTATGCTTTTGTTGCTAGGACGTTGCCAAAGGTTATTTTCCACATTGCTTCCAGGATAGCAAGGAAGAACACTGTTAGCAAACTGCCTACAGAGAGGACAAGTGAATTCTCCTTTGTCCACTGAGAAGCCCTGAAGAACCTGGTCATTCTAAAAGATGAAATAAACATGCAGATGTATGATACACACATTTATAAAAAACAAAAACTAAACCATCACATTTTATAGTATATTAATAAAACGTACAAAAAAAGAACATTTCTAATATACGTCATAAAGAAATAAACAAAATCCATCATTTAACTGATGTTTACCAAATAATTTCTTACATCATAATAATTATGTAACACTTGTCCTCACCAATAAACTACTTAAGAATTAACATCTCACTCTTCTCTCAGTATGAAACATTCAAATAATGATGCAATCCATCAGAAATGTGAATTTAAGATAAAGAATAACTCAAAAAGCAGGTCACCTTCCTCTTACTCCATACCCCTGTTTTTATAGTCCATAAGATTATCCCAGTGCTCATGTTCTTTGATATAGGATAGCTTTTGAGAGTAAATTAAGCCTAAAAAAAACTGATATTTCTAAGATACTAACTGTTGAACACAACTGATTGGACAACTGATTTAGTGCTTACTTCACTATCTCAAGTACTTTGACTAAAAGAACTGAATTAATATTTTTTACTTTTTGACATTAATTTTTTACATCCTTAAAAATATAACAACATATCTTCGTAAATTCAATTCTGTTAAATGCTGTACTAGGTGATGGCATAAAAAGTTAAGATAAATTTTCTCTTTTTAAGATACAATTTAAAAGCAAAATCAGACAAATAAATTATAGTGTGATAAATGCAACAACAGAAAAGACTTTCAAGAAGACTGTGAGCTAAGTTCTTAAAATACACAAAAAGAGCACACTAGAAGGTTGAGACAAGGGTCACAGAAGAACATTCTGTGATAAGCTTCCCTGTGGCCTTAATTCAAAGAATGCTACGTTCTCTTCCTTGATGTACTTGAAACTAGTTTCTTTTCTAAAGTCTCTCCAGAAACCCCCTCAACTCATCTTCCCACATTCCTCACACCTCAGCTCATGTCATTGAGCAAGAGCATCCTTTTCCTTCCTTTTCACTGACACCCATTTCCTTCAATCAACGAAGACTTTGGCACCTAGATTAGTTTTCCTCCTCACTCTAAGTCCTGCCATCCTACTATGCAACTTCAATGTATATGAGGACAACCAATCATATACCTTTATCCCTCAGTTCCTTGACCTCCTCAGCTCCTATGGCTACGTCCTCCACTCTACTCCAGTACCTGTTACTATGACCATACTCTTGTAATGTTTTGTAATGACTCAAAATTGTTCCAGATCTGAAAATATTAAATTCAAACATCTTACTTTCTGACTACCAACTCCTACCTCTTTCACCTCCTCCTTTTTCTCCCGTTTATCAGACTTTTCCTGTCCTGTCTACACATCATGATCTAACACTTCAGAAACTCTTGGCAATATTTCCTACTCTCCCTCCATATGTCCAGCAATCATTCACACTTAAAACCTTCATACAAAACTAACTCAGTGTATGCCTTCTCCAATTCTGCACACAAACTGAGTGCTATCAGAGAAAAATGAAATCCTTCTTGTTACAAACTGTTTCCAACCTCTACTGAGCCCTTAATACCACCTGACAATCTTTCTCCAACATTCTAAAAAGCACTCTCTCACACAATCCAAAAGCAGTTTTTCAAAACACCTCCTCACTTGTCAAGCCCAGCACCTACCCCAACCTTGTCCCCTTCTCTCTAGGAGCACAAGGCTATACCTCCTACCTCCTACCTCAGAGACAAGAGTCATAGTAGCATCTTCAGTTTCCTGCCCTTTTCCACCCCAAATATAAAATCAATAAATCCCATCAGTCTGTCCATTCACTTTCTTCTTTCTATCACCTTTGCTGATCTCTCCTAACTAGCCTCCCCAAACATTCCACTGTGTTACCTAATGTGTCTAATATGTCTAATATCTAATGTGACTTTATTATTCCCAAAATATTTCAACGTTACCATCTCTCACCTTAATTTCTTCCTCCCCTTCATGCTCCACACGCAATCTCTCACCCAGACCAGAAGACTATCCTTCTAAATATATTTCAAATTTATAACCTCTTCTCCATCTCCACTGCCATGACTAAGCATAAGCTATTACCATCTTTTACTCCCTAAATGATACCATCACATTCTTTCTAACTCCCTGCAATCCCCTCTCTACACAACATTTCTTGACATGTCATAATACTGCTTAAAAGACTTTAATGGCTTTGTCTAAGGAATCCATATAAAGCCCAGATTCCTTACATGGACCACACAGCCTTTTACGATGTGACCCCTAATAACTATTCCCCCCTCATCTCTCACCATTCAGGCACTTTACTTCATGAAATGTTCTGGCACCTGGCAGATGTTTCAATAAGAGCCCATGTATACCTCCTAACATTTAGTATATTATACTGCAACTGTTGATTTACCCTCTTTATGTTATATACAGTAAACTCCTTCAGAGAAGGAACTGTGCCTTATTCACTGTTGTATCTCCAGTGATTATCACAGTCTCTTGAACACTATAGATAATAAATATTTGTTGATTGAATAGTGGAGTATAGAGATATGGAAAAAATGCTGAATTGATGGAAGAGAAAGCTAAAGCAACAGGCAGGTTCAGATTATGAAATACATAAATGCCATTCAAAGAATAGTGAACTTTATCCTATTAGATACAGTCTCCTTCTCTGAGAAGTCAGCAAAAGATTTTTAAGCCAACAACACATGTCATCAGATTTACATTTTAGAAAGGTCAATGTAGTGAATACATTAGACTTGGAGTACGGAAAACAATAAGAAAGTGATTTCAATAGTCAAGATGAGAGATGAAAGCATACACAAAAAAGCAGTGGGAATAATGATGGAGGAATATAGACAAGTAAGATTTAGAAGGCAGAATCAACAGAATTTTGTTAAGTGACTGAATGTGAGAGGTAAGAAATAGGAAGGAAAAAAGAGAAATCTGCTGCTTCTGAGATAGAAATCAGCTTTTAGATAGATCATGCTTTTAAGAAGTTGAGCTGTAGGAGAAAGAAGACATCAGCTACAGGGAAATGCAGGTAAAGGGAAGGATTCTGAATAGGAGAGGATTGAGCTCAGCTCTCTATGAGCTGAGAAGATGGGACAGAAGAAGCAGAAAAACTAAAAATACAGAAGAAAAAAATTAATTACTGATGGATAGAGGTCCCTGAGATGTTGGGGAGGAAAGAATACTAGAGCACAGAAAACAAAGTTATTCCTGAATGGAAGGAGGAATATGTTACTATCTCAAAGAGTAGAAAAGAAAGAATTGGTTGAGATGCAGAATCATTTATCAGGAAATAGAAAAACAAAGTGGAAGCTAAATGAGTGTGTGATAAGAGACACTGTTTTCTTGGCCACATATGACGAGACAGAACCTGATCTTGGTGTTTAGGGAAAAAGTCTAGAATAGGGAGGCAAAGGTTAGAATGGGTGCCGAGGAAAACAGGAGAAGAAACAGATCAGACAGGTAAATTAATCAATAGGTACGATTTGGAAGCCATGGTTATACAAAACCACACATTTTTGATGGTAACAGTTCACCTAGTTTTATGATTTTTGTATCAGGGATAGCTACCTGAGAAAAAAATCACAGGAGGCAGATTAAATAAGATTGATAGTTAGCCAGTCTCAGTAGCTCAGCCTGTAATCCCGTGTCTTGGGAAGCTGAGGTGAGTGGATTGCCTGAGCCCGCGGGTTCGAGACACGTCTGGGCAACTTGGTGAGACCTCATCTCTACAATAAATAAAAAAAATTAGCCGAGTGTGGTAGCGCACACTTGTAGTTCCAGCTACTTGAAAGGCTGAGGCGGAAGGATCACCGAAGCCCCAGCAGATTGAGGCTGCAGTGGCCGGGAGCAGCCACTGCACTCCAGTCTGGTTGACAGACAGAGACTCCAACTCAAAATAAATAAATAAATAAATAAATAAATAAATAAATAAATAAATAAATAAAATTGATAGTAAGAACACAATACAAAAAAGTAAAGCTATCAAAAAGCTAATACTCTTGGAAAAAGACACAAAACGCATTAATGAGAGTAAAAATAACCATAAAATAGAAAATAACCATATAATAGGATGATGTGACAGGACATTCAAGCTTAATATTTCAGAGCTGGAGTAGCAAAGTCTAAATTGCAACCATGCAAGTCAGCTGCAAAGTAAAGTTCAATAAACGAAAATCCCTCCAGTTGAAGAGGTCTCTGTTGAAGAGGAACTGCGAGCTTGGAGAGCTTATATGGTGATCAAAATCACCAAAGATGATGAACTGGAATAGGGATATATATGCTGTAAGAAGATTCAATAACTGGAAAGACACATACACCTTTAAAACTTTTTCCAATCAACTTACCCTTAATGACTCCATGTAAGATTTATGACAATCTATATGTAATGTGTGGCCACAGGTTTGTACATAAACACCTCCTTCCCAGCCAATTGATACTGCCAAGAGACATGAACTCTAAAAAAAAAACAAAAACATTAATTTTAAAGAAATATAATCATAATTAAATGTATCTACATAAACCTCTGCATGATTTCATATTGTTATATTAATATGGAGTGTCTATTTTTACGATATAAATTAACAGCCAAATAGATGATCTTAAGGCAATATCTTTAAAATTGGAATACCATAAAGTTTTAGCTCCCAAATACCTATACTTACAATGAAAGAAAATAAATATTATGAACTAACCTTTCTCTAGCCTATAAAATATATAAGCTCTCAATATTATACCATAGGTCAGTGTAAACTATATTGCTGGTTATTTTATCTGTTCTGAATGGTATTTAATTTCTCTGCTTCATTATTTAATCAGTAACTTCAACTACTCTGCAAGCCCAGAGCTCTTCTCTGAGTGTTAGGTACAAGTACTCAGTGGCAAACCAGACATCTCCAGTGAAATGTCCCTCAGATAACATAAAATCATTATGTCAAAAACTTACAACTTGTCATTTTCTCCATGAATCTTTCTCTTCCTCTTGTTTTAAAAATCCACAATATATTTAGTCACCAAGTAAGAAAACTAAGTCCTCTACATCACACCCTTACCTTCATTATCACAATATTATTTCTCAAACCACATGGATTCTTTCTCCTAAATAACACATGATGGCCTCTCCTCTTCATTCCCACAGTAACATTCAAGTCTGTATCACTTGGAGTAGGGGGAGGTGTTCTTAAACTGTTTCTTAACTGGTCTCTTTGACTCTAATTTGTTCTCCCTGTAATGCATCCTCCATAAAGCTTTATAAAGTACAAATCTAGTCACAAGAATAACTCCCCAAAAATGTCATAATATCTACAAGGATTTAATACAATATAGAAGGGACCCAGATTATATAAGCAAGCTATACACCCTTTTGAAATTTGTTTTAAAAGTTACTTTCATCTCCCCTTTCTCTTACATCTTCATCTTCTCTTCCTCTGCTAATTCCTCCCCCTCACTCTATAAACAGACCCAGAATGGTGGGTTGCACTGTAATCCCAGCACTTTGGGAAGCTGAGGCAGAATAACTGCTTGAGTCCAGGAGTTTGAGATCAACCTAGGCAACAGAGCAAAACCTCATCTCTACAAAAATTAAAAAAAAAAAAAAATCAGCCAGGCATGGTGGCATATGCCTGTAGCCCCTGCTGCGCAGAGACTAAGGCAGAAGGATTATCTGAACCCAGGAGGTCAAGACCATGGTGAGCCATGATCATGCACTCCAGCCTGGGTGTCAGAGTGAGACTTTGACATAAAAGAAAAAAAGAAAAAGAAAGGGGAGGGGGGAGAGAAGGAGAGGGAGAGGAGGTGGGGTGGAGAGAGAGAGAGAAAAAAGAAAATATAAACAGGCTTAAACCTTTTCCTCCTAAAATCTAAGAATTTTCACCATTTGGCCTCTGTCAAACAACATTTGGGCCCAAACCTGAATTTACCCTCGACAATCAGTAGTAAATAGAAGGGACAGCCAGAACAATATGAGGCACAAGGTCTAATAAGTGACAGATAAGTCAAAAGAGTTGAGTCATCAAATAAGTTTATTGTTACTTGCTTAAAAAACTGACTCAACCTTTAAGTTTTATCTTTATGATGAAAAAAACATTACAATGTAAGATGATCAAATGATCTTTAAATGATAGTAAACAAAGTTCCAATATTAAGCCAAGACTTTTCATAAGTATCTGAAAGTTGAAAGTACTGTATTGCACAGTGTAAAATAACTTCCCAGACAATTTAAAGATGTGAAGCAGCACAAATCAAATACAGCAGGTGAGCAAGTTTCTACTGTTACAAATCAGAAAAATAACAGGAAGCCTGCTCATCTCTGTTTTATGTTTTGGGGCTGCCTGAAATGGAAGCAGATTTTGGTGTTAGATCATTTTAGAATGGTTGGTAGTCAGTTAATAAACCAGTTGTTCTCCTTGTTACTGTTACTATAAAAATGTAATTAATCTTTATTTTTAATAAAAGCAGTTCGCTTTTAGAATCGAAAACAATAAGTCATTTGTCTACATAACTGTTAGATGTCTTATTTAAGTATGCTGAAGTCAAAAAAAAGCAGGAAAACACTTACTAATATGAGACTAATATTTTAGGGAGACTTCAACTATATGTATAGTGTTAAGCACTTAACACTAAAATTTCACAACAATTTATTAAATATTTATTACCAATTTATTAACACAGTAGGTGGAGTTATCCCCTTTTCACAAGAGAGTAATGAAAACTTTACCAAATCTCTAAGATGTAAATGTGAATTCAAATCCAGGTCTCTCTGACTCCAAAGCTCAGGTTCCTTCCCTCTCCAATGTAATATTACCTGTCCTGTGTCATATGACACTTCCAGTTCGTATAATAAATATACTGTCTTTCAAAACTAAAATTCTATATGTCAGCTCTGTAAACTGCATGCATTTGATCTGAAGACAGCAGAATATACCCAGTTCAATTCTATAATCAATATCAGTACACATCGATACTCATTCTTTTGTTCTATACAGTCTGTTCTAGCTATAACTCTAGTATTCTTATGTTCAAAGCAATTAAGTAAGAAATCCAGTAAGGATCAACAACCTAGTATGGGCTAGCCCCTAAGAGAGGCTATAAAAACCAACATAAGACATGGCGCTGCACCTCTAGAAATATATAGTCCAGAGAATAAGCCATGTATACATAAAATAGCTATAACAGAACTATACAAAAGTAATGATAAAGGAGCAAAAACCTCACAATCACTAACAGAAACACAACAGAGTCTAGTTTGGGGCCTTTTTATAAAACAGACTTTTTCTAGAAATAACTATTCTGGCTGCAAAAAAAGAGATAACCAACCTTTTTCTCTTTACAAGATTTCCCCTCCCACAAAATTATTATACTTTGCATTTAAAAACTATCATAATGAAATTTTATTATATATCTTTAAATGAAAAGTAAAAAGAAGCAAAAATCATAAAGTATTTGTACTCTAAGTTTTTATACAGTTAATATGGTGGGTCCTCAATGTCATCAGCATATTCTTGGAAACTGGTACTTTAAACAAATCAATGCAAAACAAAACTAATTTTAAGCAGGATTGGCAGTAGGGGAAGAGGGGGCACACCTCATCAACAAGGGTACCTGCATAATGAACATTTGAATACCTAACCCTGAATTGTACCCAACATCTTTAAAATAAAAAAGTTAAAAGTTAAAAAAAAACTAATTTTACCATAGGCTAAACAATGTAAACAAGAATTAAGTTCCTGCAGCTTACTTCTGGTTACAAAAACATCAAACTTCTGAAGAAAGACCCAAAACACTTCTAATATGAAACACTGAAATAAATGTGAGCTGAACATACATTTGAGAAAGATTAAACAAGTAAGATAACTACCCAATTTTTGGTGAATCAGTGACTGATGGTGCCAGTAGTGGTTGTGGGTTAAATCAAGGAATAAATGTTTATAAAACAAAAATTAAGAAGCCCTTTCTACTATCACACACTTAAAAACAATCACAAATATGCAGGTTTGCTGAGCTCTTTTGTACCACATTGTTTACTGTAGTGTAATTGTATAATTATCATACACTTTACAAAGTTTAATTTTACAACAATTTGTATTGAGTCATTTTCTAACTCACTTATTCCAGATCAGGGTCAAGGGTGAACAGAACCTACTCTGGTATGTCAAGGTGCAAGGCAGGAATCAACCCTGGACAGGACACCATTCCATCGCAGAGTGCACCTACACACACAACCATACTCACTCACACTGGGACAATTTAGACACACCAATTAACCTAATGTACACATCTTTGAGATGTGGGAGGAAACTGCAGTACTAAGAAGAACCCCATATAGACAGTGGCCCCTGTAGGGAATTGATTTTCTTTTTTTCCCTCATCAACATTATAAAAAACGACATTGAAGGAAACAATGTTATTCAAGGACCTGCTATGTTCATCATTCCATTGAATTAAATATGTACAATACAATAATAAATGACATTTAAAACAAAGGTATCACATTCAATACATGAAATTTGTATTTATTAACAGAGTTCTACTTCCTTACTATTCACATATTAATTTTTTTAAAATAAACTTTCAGAATTTAAAACCAGAATACCACTTTGATAGAAGAAAAGCATAAACTCTGGAGAGAAATAACCATCAACTTTACAGACAAAAGTACTCTTTGATTGAAAGGGTACTTACATCCTTAAAATAGCGCTGTAATAATGAAAGCCTCACGTCATGAACTGCTGCACATGTATCCCAAGGGTAAATCTGCTCCTCTTCAGTGATTGGCAACTTTTTTGGCTCACCATTGTCACGGCACTGCCCCAAAACTACATTAACAACAGAGATAAAAGCTCATTAAATAACCAAAAATAATCAATACATTGATCTGATTCATCAAGAAATGCTGAGTTAGTAAATATCTATACAAGCTGTAGTAACTTTTCCACTAATAGAATATTTTCAGAGACTTCCTCAAGAAGTGGTATTCTAATTTTCTTCTACAGAGTAAATACAGCTTCAAATATGCCAATATTTACTTGGTTATTTTTTTTTTTTGAGTTGGAGTCTCACTCTGTCACCCAGACTGGAGTGCAGTGGCCGCTCCTGGCCACTGCAGCCTCAACCTGCTGTGCTCCGTCGATCCTTCCGCCTCAGTCTTCCAGTAGCTGGAACTACAGGCGTGCGCTACCATGCCTGGCTAATTTTTTGATTTATTGTACAGATGAGGTCTCGCCAAGTTGCCCAGGCGGGTCTCGAACCCGTGGGTTCAGGCAATCCACTCACCTCAGCCTCCCAAAGCACGGGAAAAAGCCTACAAGCTACAACTCTCCAGTATCAAAAACTTCATTTCCAAACATACAATTTCTCACTAAAAGGAAGCAGAGATCCTTCAAGAAAGACTGAGTCCAGGGGAAAAGCCAAAGGTAAGTCTGGAATAGTGCATGACAAAAAAGAGCACAGACGTGTTCAAGCACTTGAGTGGGCAGTTTCATAAGGACCTGGAGTCCTGACTGGCCATATCTGAAAAAATTTGAGTATCAAAACAAAATGGCAGCAATAAATAATACATTAATCGATTCAGGCAAGGGGCATCAAGTAACAGGATAAAGGAGTAAGTGGCTAAAGTTTCAATATAGATTACCAACATAATAAATGTAATCTACAATGTGGAGTCGCTATAGATTATCTACCACCTTAAGCAAGTGATCAAACTTGGCTGGCATCACCAGTAATGGAACAAACTGATAAAATGAACCTCCTGATGGGATGTCATGGGAAGGAACTTCATCTATATTATACTCCTGCCAAAAAATGTTTAACTTGACTCTAATAAATAATAAAAAGAAAATAATCAAATAAATCCAGATTCTAAGATCATCTATGAAACAACCTTGATTCATTGAAAATTTTATGAACTAGAGAAACTATTCTAAATTACAGGAATCTGAAAAAAGAATGTCAACTAAAAGCAATACATGATATTTTTTATTGGATTCAGAATCAAAAAAGTTACCTGCTATAAAAAATGTTACAGACTCTCACAACAAAAATGGTAAGTAGGTGAGGTGGATACATTAATTAGTTTGACTCAATAATTCCACAAGGTATATACATCAAAAGATCACACTGTACCCCATAACTATATACAATTATTATTTGTCAAATAAATAAACACAAATAATATTTTGGAGATAATGGGAGATTTGAATATAAGAATATTAGACATGGCTAATATTAAATTTCTTAAGTATGATAATGGTATGGTACGGTAGTTATATAAAAAAAACTATTCTTGTTCTCAGGTGATACATTCAGAAGTATTTAGTGATAAAATGTCATGGGGTCTGCATGAAAAACAGCTACTCTTAGGAAAAAAAAAAATCAGGTGTATCACAGTAGGCCCTAAGTTTTGGAGGCATTTACAGAGCGGCAGCAGCAGCAGAAATAAGAGACAGAAGCAGGTGGGTGCTAGCAGCTAAAATATAATTACCATGATGTACAATCCTCTTAATACGCTGCTGCATTCAGTTTGCTAGAATTTTGTTGAGGATTTTTACATATATATGTATAAGATATACTGATCTATTGTTTTCCAGTGATATCTTTATCTGACTTTGGTATCAAGGTAATGCTAGCTTCATAAGGAACTAGAGTTAAGAAATGTTCCCTCTTTATTTTTTGGACATGTTTGAGGAAAAAAAAGGTGTCAATTTTTTAAATGACTAATAGAATCCACCAAGGAAGCCATGTGGTCCTGCATAATTCCTTGTCAAGAGGATTATTATTTTTTAATTGAGTCAATCTCTTGTTAAAGATATGTTCAAATGTTCTATTTCTTCTTCAGTTTAGGTAATTTGTGTATTTCTAGGAAATCATTCATTAAATCTAGGTAATCTAATAATGGCATAAATTGTTCATAGTATTCTCTTATAGTCTTTTTTATTTCTATAAGGTCTATAGCAGCAGTCCCCAACCTTTTTAGCATCAGGGATAGGTTTTGTGGAAGACAGTTTTTCCACAGATGCAGGGGGGAGGGGCAGCACAGATTCAGGATGATTCAAGCACATTACATTTATTGTGAAATTTACTTCTATTATTATGTTGTGATATATAATGAAATAATTATACAGTTCACCATAATGCAGAATCAGTGGGAGCCCTGAGTTTGTTTTCCTGCAACTAGACAGTTCCCTCCGGGGTGATGGGAGACAGTGACATTTAAAGTATGTTGCTTATGTCCAGTCTACTCTGTAATCTCATTTTGGCTGCTGTCATTGCAGTTGGCAGGATCAACTCTTCACTAATAGTAAAGGGCTTCTTAGCTTTAGCAATGTTGTTAGTCACTAAGAATGATGCTGTTAGTGCAGACACATTTGATGAAGTGATAGCCTTCAATAATTGATTCTGTTCTACATGCTCACATTTTTCTTCTGTTGAAAAACTCCAAAGTCTTGTCTTTTAAGGTAGGGTGCTTGGTCTCAATGAGGTAAAGTAGTTTTTAAGGTTTCATGGCTTCGGTAAATAGCTGGTTACCACATATTATACAAAGTGGGCTTGGAGAATGTGAATCACCTGCTGCAATGAACCTGCAATTTAAGTAGGACTCTGGTATTTTCTTTTAAATGCAGCTTTCTTCTTGATGGCAGTCCTAGAGTCCTCTGCTGATATCAGTCTGCAAGCAATTGATTTATTATGGTCTCTGTGCAGTTAAACCTTACTGCTAATGTCAATCTGTATTTGCAGCCACTCCCCAGCGCTAGTATCACCACCTCAGCTCTACCTCAGATCACCAAGCATTAGATTATCATAAGGAGCGTATAGATCCCTCCCACAGGCAGTTCACAATAGGGTTTGCATTCCTATGAGAATCTAATGCCACCACTGATCCGACAGAAAGTAGTAACATGAGCAATGGGGAACAGCTGTAAATACAGATGAAGCCTTACTTACTCACCCACTGTTTACTTTCTGCTTTGCAGTCCAGTTCCTAACAGCCAGGGGTTTGGGACCCCTGGTCTATAGTAATGTCCCTACTTTCATTTCTGATTTTAGCTATTTGCACCGTTTCTTTTTTTCTCGATCTAAAGGTTTGTCAATTTTGTTGATTTTTTCCTTTTTTTTTTTTTGAGTTGGAGTCACTCTGTTGCCCAGGCTGGAGTACAGTGGCATATTCATGGCCAACCCAGCATCGACCTGATGGGCTCCAGTGATCCTTCTGTCTCAGCCTTTCAAGAAGCTGGAACTACAGGCACACACTACCACACCTGGCTAATTTCTGATTTATTGGAGAGACACGGTCTTGCCAAGTTGCCCGGGCTGGTCTCGAACCCGCGGGCTCAGGCAATCCACTTGCCTCAGGTTCCCAAAGTGCTGGGATTACAGGCTGAGCCACCAGGCTTGGCCTTGTTGATTTTTTTAAGGGAACAACTTTTGGCTTGCTGATTCTACTTTATCTCTGCTCTCAGCTTTATTATTTCCTTCTCTGAGGTTTAGATTTAGCTTGTTCTTTTTCTAGTTTCTTAACAAGCAAAGTTAAGCTACTGATTTGGGATCTTCTTTTTTAATGTATGAATTTATAACTGTAAATTTCCCTATTTACACCGCATCATAGAAACTTTAGCATATTGTTTTCATTTTTACTTATCTCAAAGTATTTAACTTCACTTGTAATTTCTTCTTTGAGCCAATGGTTGTTTAAGAATGTGTTGTTTTTATAGGCTTTTGTGTGAACACAGGTTTATACTTCACTTGAGAAAATACTCAGGAGAGGAGGAATTGCTGGGTCATATGGTAAGCACATATTAAACTTACAGGAAGCTACCAAACTGTTTTCCAAAGGACTGTGCCATTTTGCAATCACCTCAGCAATAGATGAGAGTTCCAATTGCTCTCTATTCTGGATAATGTTGTTTTTTGCTTGTTTTGGCAATACTAGTGAGTGTTTGATTGTATTTTGGCTTTGGATTGCATTTCCATAATGATTAGTAATGCTAAACATCCTTTTATGTGTTATTTGTTCTTTGATGAAATGTTAGTTTAATTATTTTGCCTATTTTTCAGCTGGGTTGTTTGGTTTTCCTATCATTGAGTTTTAAGAGTTCTTTACATATTCTGATACAAGTTCTTTATCAAATATATTTACAAATATTATTCTCCAGTCTGTGGCTTCTCTTTTATTTCTTTACCACTCCATTATTCTTTGTTTTTCTTTAGTACAAGAGATCTATTGTACATCATGGTGATTATAGTTAATGATAATACATTGTATACTTGAAAAATGCTGAGTAGATTTTAAGTGTTTTTGTCTCAAAAATAATAAGTATGTAAGGTAATGTATGTGTTCATTAGCTTGATTTAGCTATTCTACAATGTATACCTATATCAAACCATGTTATACACCATAAATATGTATAGTTATTACTAGTCAATACAAAATAAAATACATTTTTAAAAATAAATAAAATTTTAAAAGAATGTGCTGTTTAATTTTCATATATTTGTAAATGTTTCAGTTTTCCTTCTGTTATTAACTTCTAGTTTTGTTCCATCATAGCCATAAAAAAATTTCAATTAATAATTCAATCCTTTTAAATTTACTGAGACTTGTTTTGTGGACTAGCATATGATCTATCTTGGATAATATTCCATGTGCCAGTGAGAAAAATAAGGATTCTATGGTTGTTGAATGGAGTGTTCTATATAAGTCTGCTAGGTCTAGTTGTTTTATAGTGTTGTTTAAGTGTTCAGTTTCCTTTTTGATCTGCTATCTAGTTGTTCTATCCAGCAAAGTCACTATTATTTTACAAGTATCTATCTCTTCCTTCAATTCTGTCCATTTTTGCTTTATATACTTTGGGGCTCTGCTGTTTGGTATGTAAACTGTTATATCTGCCTAATGGAGTTACCTGTTTATCAATATATAATGTCTTTCCTTTGTCTCTTGTTACAGTTTTTAACTTAAATTTTATTTGGTCTCACATTAATATCACTACCCCAGCTAGCTCTCTTTTGGTTACTATTTCCATCCTTTCACATTCAACTTACTTGTGTCTTTGTATCTGAGTCTCTTGTAGACGGAATATAGTTGGACCACTTTTTCTTATCCATTCTGTCAATCTCTACCTTTTACCTAGGAAGTTTAATGCATTTATATTTTAATTAATTACTGATAAGAAAAAAAACTAATTCTGCCACTTTGCTACTTGTTTTCTCTGTGTTCTTTAATTCACCCGTTACTGCCTCCTTTGTAATTAACTGAATTTTCTAGTGTACCATTTTAATTACCACTCACTTATTTTATTTGTGTGTGTGTTTTAATGTTTTCATCACAGTGGTCACCCTGGAGATTACAATTAACATCTTCTTTGTAACAATCAAGTTTAAATTAATACCTACTTAGTTTCAATAACATATAAAAACTCTGCTCCTTTACAGCTCCATCTTCCCCCTATTTTATGTTTTTAATCTCAATGCCTACACTTTTCTACAAACAAAAACATTAATAATTGGTTTAAAAATCTACAGGTCTTTCCAGATTTATCTTCTTCTTATGATATATGTTTTTAAAGCACTATGAATATTTTAACTTTGGACTTTCTGAAGCTTTGCTAAGAATGGAAGGATTAGTAAAATAGAAAGTTTATACAACATTGTATCCTTCTCCTATAGAGAAATGAAACTCTCAAAATCAGTAATGTTTGTAATAGGCACTCTGAGCAATAGTGAGACAGCATCTAAATCAATATCTTTCCATATAGATAAAATTGCTAAAAAGGCACTTAAACAGTGTTTTGAAGGGTTCCTAATCAAAAGTCTGTAAATTAAGCACAAGTAAAGTGTTAGAATAAAGGGAAAAAATATGAGACTTTTCTTTTTAAAACTCACTACTACAATATTTCAAGCACCCATAAAGAAAAAGAATATAGTGCTATCCTGCCTTTCCTGTATAATATGAACCTGAATAACCAAAAATAGTTAATAAAGTGAAATTTCTTTTATAGAAGTATATTTCAGCTAATAAGCAAAAAACAAACAAAAAAGCATAAAAGAGATTTGCAATGCCTGATGAAGTAATACATCTAGGCAATAATCACCATTCAATACTAATATCACAAATAGAGAGAAAAATAGAGGGGACAGAGGAATATGTTGAGCATCACAGGGATGCATTCAGAAAAATCCAAACTGTTCTTCAATGATGCAATTAAAAAAAAAAAAAGTAAAATGCATGGGAGAAGGGAGGAGAGGGAGAGATGACTAGGGATCCTATTAATTAAAGAACGAGCAGAGGATCCACAACTATTAATGAATTAATTAAGCAAAATAGATAAATAAGTAAGAAACAATAGGGAAATTGTGAACACTGACTAGTTATGATGATATTGAGGAATTATTTAGGAGTGACTATGGCTATGTTTTAAAAAATAAGACCCTTATTTATAGATCAATGATGTGATGTCTGAAATTTGCTTCACAATGATTCTAGGGGGAAGAAACAAATGAAATAAGATTAGTCACAAGTTAATCAGTGTTGAAGATGCATGGGGATGGGGGATTCATTTTACTTGCCTCTTTAGTATATGGGTAAAATTTTCCACATTCAAATTTTAAAAGAAAAAGAGAATAAATAAACCAAAATAAATAAGCCAAAAGAAAAGAGGACTAAAACAGGAAAAGTATCAATGTATAAATAAGGCTCAGAAGGAAAAGAAGCAACCAGACGTTTCATCGGCTATGGTTCCCAATTTAAATTACCCTTGATATTTAGTACTTGTTAATGTTAGTTTCTTCTTTTTTACCATCTATCTCTAAAGGATAAGACAACTACAGTATAGAAAAATTATATAATAATAATTGATTCAGCTAGTGTACACAATTGCTAAAAAGAGATTAAATAAAGTAACAAACCAAGGAAACATAAAATAATAAACAAAAGCTTACTAATTTCATTAGAGCAGGGACTTTGTTTTGTTTCTTATTAGAACAGTGCCTGGCACCCAAGTGCTCAATAAAAAAAAAACTGTGAAATAAATTAATAAATAAAACAAGAAACTAAGTTGATAATTATATGGTATCTGGTGAATAAACTGAAAGTCAAGTGGCAATAAACCAATAAACTGTTTTCCTAAGTGTAGCAGAAAAGTAGTTGTAAAAGCAGTCAATACTCCCACATATTTCCTTTTTCGTAGGCATTTCTGGTTTTGATAGCTGTATTCCAATGTCCCACCTGATCAATATTTCCCAGATCAATTCATTTTAGACAAGAAGAGTAACAAAAGAAACTAATTTACTAGGCCCACATTAGAATCTTTTT
The DNA here is from genome assembly GCF_000164805.1 of Carlito syrichta. Lineage (NCBI taxonomy): Eukaryota > Metazoa > Chordata > Mammalia > Primates > Tarsiidae > Carlito > Carlito syrichta. The sequence goes on from NW_007239107.1 coordinate 18,026, forward strand.
GTTTATACTACATTACTTAAACAACACAACAATCCTCTAAAGTCAATATTATCTCTATATTTAAAAGAAAGCAACAAACTTGGCCAGACTAAGTCAAGCAATACCATACTTTAACTCAGAGGAGTTTCCAATATCCTTTCCACTCTACCATATTCATTTTCTAGGGGTAAACACTTGAGAAAAAAAATCCTCTGAAGAAATATGTAAGAATTTTATTTTCTCTTTGCTTCATGCATACTCCATTTGGAAATGGATTAAATTCACTGAGACTAGATCGTGTTAGGATTATTACTACCTCAAAATTTTTCAGTATGAAAGAGGATAGCCGGGCTCGGTGGCTCAGCCTGTAATCCCGCGCCTTGGGAGGCTGAGGTGAGTGAGCTGCCTGAGCCCACGGGTTCGAGACCCGCCTGGGCAACTTGGTGAGACCTCATCTCTGTAATAAATCCAAAAATTAGCTGGGTATGGTAGTGCACGCCTATAGTTCTGGCTACTTTGAAGGCTGAGGCAGAAGGATAGCCTAAGCCCAGCAGGCTGAGCCTGTGGTGGCTGTGAGCGTGCCAGTGCGCTCCAACCTGGGTGACAGAGTGAGACTCCAACTAAAAAAAAAAAAAAAAAAGAAAGAGGATAGACAGCATTCAAACAAATCCTTCAAATTAAATTAAAAAAATTGTAATTACAGACTGGCAAACATCAATTCACAGGCTGTTTCAAGAACTGCTCCTTCTGGGGAACCAAGGCAAGAGGACTGCCTAAGCCCACAGGTTCGAGAACAGCCTGGGCAACAAGATGAGACCTCATCTCTACAATAAATCAAAAAATTAGGCGTGGTAGCACACGCCTGTAGTTCCGGCTACTTGGAAGGCTAAGGCGGAAGGCTCACTGGAGCACAGCAGGTAAACTCTGGGGTGGCTGTGAGTGTGCTACTGCACTCTAGCCTGGGCAAAGGAATGAGACTCCAACTAAAAAAAACAATAAAACAAAAAACAGAATTACTGCTTCCAACAGATCAAGAAATAAGGGCAGAGCTGCCTAGATACATTTAATGTAATTAAAATATTTAAACAATAGTTATGAACTTAAGCTTTCAGATTTCAGAACAATTAAACTACTAAAAAAGCTAAACTCAGTTATTGGCCACCTGGCATTGGTGATATACCATCATATATATACCATATAGTGAGATCTCTCTGTTAAGAGCTTTTTCCAACACTACAAGAAAGTGAGATAAAATCAGATTAAAAATCTTTGTTATTTGGATCTGAATCAATCCTTATTATTCAGTTCTATAATTATAAGTTGACAAAACTATAACTGATATAATTTTCATTTAATACAGATATTTATTAATCTTTTGTATAGACTTTGGCCCTAAAATGTTCCCATCAAAAACTTAATTTGATTTTACCTGAGGATGCTTGTAATAGTACAACTAATCCTGTAGGTCGGTCTTCAGAGGAGGGGCCACTCTGTCCACAAATAACACAGTCATATACTGCCTCAGAAACCTGTGGTTCTGCTGTGGTGATCTCCATAGGAATATCATTCTCAGGAGAATCTAAGGGGAAAAAAGGGACAACTCTTAATTCCTAAGGAGGAAAATCTTTCTTCAATGAAAATGTGGAGGAAAAAAATCGAGTTTAAATAATTTTTAGGCTTAGTAGCAATAAAGAATGTAGTAATAAAATTATCAGCCAAGTGTGTTGGCTTACACCTGTAATAATCCTAGCAGCTTGGGAGGCTAAGGTGGGAGGATTGTTTAAGGCCAGAAGTTTGAGACTAGCCTGGGCAACACAGCAAGTTCCTGTCTCTACATAAATTTTTTAAAAATTAGCTGGGCATGGTGGCTGGACACAGTAGCAGTCCCAGCTACTCTGGAGGCTGGAGGGGGAGGATCACTTAAGCCCAGGAATTCAAGGCTGCAGCAAGCTATAACTGTGCCATTGCATTCCAGCCTGGGTGACAACGCGAGATCCTGTTTCAAAAATACATATAGATGGAAAAAGTTACCTTACTCAAGTAAAATGTTTACTCAGAGTTAGACACCCCCCCAAAAAAATTCAAAGACTTAACATAATGAAAGATTTTAAATAACACATGGATAAATATACTTCTAATGGTGTATCATTCACATATAAAATTAATACCAAAAACACAGAGGCAAAGGCATTTGTATCAAAAAGATAAATTTTTAAAATAACAAGAAAATAAGGAAGATATTGTTTGTTAATGTTCTTTAAGGCACCTTTGAGGAGAAATTCACACTTACATGACAACTCTTGGAAAAATGTGGCAGTCATTTACTAAAGTATAAAAGAGGAAAAATGATTTCTTCCTTACTCGCAGTTCTATTGATTTTTATCTCAGAAATAGTAATTATCAATATATGTTTATTATGTAAAAAACTCTTTTAGAGATGATCATATTATATATTAATAAGGCAAAACTATTATAGAAAATAATAATTCTCTGGTGATATTAATGTCATTAGCAGCAAAAAGTAAATGTTGAGGCAATAATGATTTGCAAATATATTTAAATTCATGAAGATCAGTGATGCTGCCAATGGTGGTGAAAAAATGAGTAGAAGAGAGAGAGGGAAGACCAGGAAAGCAGAAGTTCTTTTTGAAATGTTTAAAAGATAGAGGCATAGTGTAAAAATATATGTCACAAATAGAAAGAGAAGTCAAGTTTAGAAATTTTTAAATAAGAATCCATGCAGATAACATACATTTAAATATATAAATATACATTTGATAGTTATTAAGAGTGACTGAGAGGAAAAGGAGCAGGAGCCCAAAACAGAACTTTGAGTAATGCGTAGTATTAATGGAAATAAAAAAGAGGCCAACAAAGAAACTGGCCAAAAAAAAAAATCAGTAGTACACCAATAGAATCAAACCAGAAAGCATAATGGCTATGAAAATAAGATTAGTAGGTGAAAGTGAAAAGATTTCAAAAGAAAAATGCCAGAAGCCATTAAGAGTTGACATGAGATCACTTTGGATTTCAGTACAGAAAAGATGTGTCTGTCTGCTCTCAAGTTCAAAGGAGGACACAGAAATACCTGACAGAGAATAATGAAATAATACTCTCATGCTAAATAATTCAATCTCATGTTAAGTGCCAGAGAAATATAATTTCATTAACCCTATCTCACACACAAAGTTAGTTTTTTTTTTTAATTAAGTCTTGATACAACCAACCTGAAAACCTCAGGAAACCCTGATACCAAAACACATTATCAAAGAGGCAGAAAGGACTGACAATCTTCTATGGTGATACAGTGCTGAAGTCATGAAATAAAACAGATGACCTCTTTTTCATGTAGAGTACTTTTTATTTGAGTTCTGATGCTAATAATTACAGGCACCGATGTCCTTTTTTCCTTCAAGAAATTTAAAAAATCATAGTTTATTTCTTAAAAGAAGAGGAAAGGCACAGTGTTATACGTGTATTCTATAATGAATCAAAATGTTACTGATAAGCTATTGTGGCAAAATGTGGCAAATTCTAAAATTTATTTCTTGTATGAATAAGTGAATGAACACAGAAACACATGAATAACTGCTTTGGGGTCAGCGGTTGGCTCCATGGCAATCACCTGGAATGACAGATTGTCTCCCATGAACCCTGTTGCAGAAATGGGGCTGGTAGCAGGTAAAGGTATTTCCTTTTGAAAGTCAAGCGGCAAGCTTTAAAGACCAGACAGGCCGATTTTGTTTAAAAAAGGCCAGATGAGCCAGGCTTGGTGGCTCAGCCTGTAATCCCGTGCCTTGGGAGGCTGAGGTGAGTGGATTATCTGAACCCGCGGGTTCAAGACCCACCTGGGCAACTTGGTGAGACCTCATCTCTACAAAAACTTAGCCGGGCGTGTTAGCACGTGCCTGTAATTCCAGCTACTTGGAAGGCTGAGCGGAAGGATCGCTGGAGACCAGCAGGTGGAGGTTGCAGTGGCCGGAAGCGGCCACTGCACTCCAGTCTGGGCATCAGAGTGAGACTCCAACTCAAAAAAAAAAAAAAAGAAAAGAAAAAGGCCAAATGGTCAGAGAATGATGGCTCTCATGGAAATGCAAAAGAAAGAGTACCTAATTCACAACTGCTCTCCTTAACGGTTACAGCCCCTGCTCACCCTGCATTTCCTGGAGACCATTTGTTCTTTGAAAGATCTGATTTTTCTGAACACAACCTTGTAAATTCCAAAGAAAACGTGTAATCACTCAACACGACCCCCTCCCTTACCTAAACAAAGGTATAAGATCCCTCTTCTCCCGTTCTGGGGGGCTCGACCTGAAAGTGTTAGCCCATCCAGCCTGCCGGTGTAATAAAGTTGCCACTTCCTATAATAGTCTCGGTGTCACAACCTCTCTATCTTCCCACTACACTATGACTGATTCTATCATGCTGATACCCAATTTTGACATTTTAATAAAGATTTAAAAAGGATCTTTGACCAAGTCAAACACTTTTATTTAAATATAATTACTATTTCTCACCTATCAATAAAGATATGGAAAAATATAATTAAAAGCACCTATTCTGCAAGAAGGAAAGCCCCAAACAAGTACATACTGTATGTAAATGGTTAAATAAGAATTGGAAAAAATAATATACAGAGTTAGGAATAATGATACCGGTTACTCTTGGAAGAAGCAGTGACAGAACTTATGGGACACTGGTAATGTTCTGTTTCTCAATATGGATGTTGGTTATACAGTTAGAATCCATTTGTTAAAAACTCAAAGAGTTCTACATTTCTGATACATGTATTATGCTTCTATTTCAATAAAAAATTTTCATTAAAAGCCTATTCTAAATGAATAATATAATTGAGCATATTCTATAATAAGTGTTATAATACAGATACTTAATTCTGCCAATCACATGCACATATCAACATCTGCACATAACTCCCACACCAAAAAAAAAGTCTAAAGGACGTATCTTGCAAATTGATGCAGAGATCACAGTGATTTTCAATCTACGTAAACTAAAGGAATAAAAGACACAAAACAGAAAGAGTAATAGTCAAAGATAATAAATCAAATGTTACCAGAAACTACACTAATAATGAAAATATTCCTTTTATTAAGTAACTCTGGAATTCTTAGGTTCTACTTTAACCTTCAATACAATTAAAATTAAGAGGATTTCTATATAAAATTCACATTTGCTCTTTAGAGCAAAAGACCTACTTAAATTACCATAATTGATATAATCACAATAATAGCAAAAAGAGATAAATAACTAAAGCAATAGTTAATTAATCTGCTTGGTTTTACATGAAAAGAATCTGGTAGCCGGGCTCGGTGGCACAGCCTGTAATCCTGCACTTTGGGAGGCTGAGGTGAGTGGACTGCCTGAGCCCACAGGTTCGAGACCCGCCTGGGCAATTTGGCGAGATCTCATCTCTACAATAAAATCAAAAAATTAGCC
>NW_007239107.1:23974-25963 GCF_000164805.1 Carlito syrichta
TTTTTTTTTTTTTTTTTTTTAAGTTGGAGTCTCACTCTGTCACTCAGACTAAAATGGGCAGTGGCATGCTCACGGCCATCCCAGCATCAACCTGCTGGGCTCAGACGATCCTTCCACCTCAGCCTTCCAAGTAGCTAGAACTACAGGTGCCTGCTACCACACCCAGCTAATTTTTTTGACTTATTGTTGAGATGAGGTCTTGCCAAGTTGCCCAGGCTGTTCTCAAACCCATGGGCCCAGGCAATTCCCTTACTTAAGCCTCCCAAAGTACTGAGATTACAGGCTTGAGCCACTGCACCCGGCCAGCCATGTACTTTTCAATGTGACTGTAATTTCTCCTATCAAGAGAGTTTATTTCTACACTGCTTGAATATCAGCTGGCCTTGGCTTACTTTAACCAAGAGAATGTGGCAAAAATAATAGTTGGTAACCAGAAGTGGGAGCTCACACCTGTAATCCCAGCACTTTGGGAGGCAGAGGCAAGAGAATCACTTGAGCCCAGGAGTTTTGAGACCAGTTCGGGCAATACAGAGAGATCTCATCTCTACAAAAAAATCAGAAAGTTAGCTTGGAGTGGTGGCACACACCTGTAGTTCCAGCTATTCAGGAGATAGAGGCAGAAAGATCACCTGAGCTCAGGAGGTGAAGGTTGCACTGAGCTGTGCTCATGCCACTGCACTCCAGTCTGGGGGACAGAGTGCAACTCCAACTCATGAATGAATGAACAAATGCATGCATGCATGTCTTTCTAAGGCTTGGCCTAAAGTAATCTTGCATGGGTATTCTCTCTTGCTCTCACTCTCTCTCAAGTCTACTACCTCCAAGATAGTAAATCCAGATGGGCTAGCCTGCTAGAGAAGGAGAAAGCACATAGAACACAAATAAGTTGTCCCACAAGCTCAGCTCAGCCCCTATTAACCAATCAGCAGAACACAGACTCATGAGCAAACCCACAGGTCTGTGGATGATGAAATCAGCTAAGAAAAGTTTGGTTCAAATCAGAACCGTGAAATTTATCCATTGACTCATGAAAAGCAATTAGTGGTTGTTCCTTTAAATCACTAAATTTTGGGGTGGTTTGTTACACAACTGCTAACTAGTATAATGATTCTACTTGTAAGCTAATTATAATATGGCACTTTCCAAAATAATTGAAGTACTCTGCCTTACCAAGATATGAGTCACGAAAGCCAACATTTAAAGTGATAAAGGTGGGTTCCGGTAAGATGGTGACGGCATAGGTGGATTTGTGAGACTCTCCAAACATGAGTTCCCAAAAAGACTCTTACTTTTCTTCCCGCAGCCCCCTGCCCACCGCCAGCCGCACTGGTACAAGGCCCGGGAACCTTCGGTCCCACGCAGGGCCAGATATTGCAGCCCCCAGCTGCTGCTGCTCCACTATATGTGATGCCCACCTGCTCAGGAGTCCCGGGTCTCAGCTCCCTCCCTGGCTACATCGTCGCGCCCAGCACCCAGCACCAAACTGCCGGTCACCCAGGGAGGCTCTGGGTGCCCGCCTCTCAGAGATACCGGTCCATTTCTGACTGAAGTGCCCTGTGAGGGACCCAGGGCTACCACCTGCCCATTGGAGCTTTGGAGCTCTGGAGCCCCGGACCCATCCTGGCTGAGGCACTCAGCGTACGACCTCAAGCTTGTGTAAGGGAACAGAACCCCAAGCTTGTATAAGGTGCAGATCAGAGGCTTCCAGCTCCAGAGGAGGGAACGCCCAACCCTCTTCTCCACCCCAGCCTGCTGGTGACAGCCCAGAACCAGTGCCCAGCTGTGCAGCTGATCCCGGGGCCTCTCATCCAGAGACCCAGAAGAGCATCCAAAATTAAGTTACCACTTCTGCCATTCTCCAGGCAGATTTGCATCGCCCCACCCACCTATCAGAGCCTCCACCTCGGTTCCCATGGTGACGTCATTAAACAGGAGACAAAGCCCCTCCCCTACGCTGAACAGACTGAGACAACTAAGAGTCACAGACCT
>NW_007239108.1:0-691 GCF_000164805.1 Carlito syrichta
CCAACTTAAAAAAAAAAAAAAAAAGAAGAAGAAAAGAAAAGTACATGGCTACAGAGAGGAGTGGAGATTGCAAAGGGAAATAGTATTCAGAAGAAGCAGCAGCTTAATTCAGATTCTTTTCTTTTTTTTTTTTTGAGTTGGAGTCTCACTCTGTCGCCCAGACTGGAGTGCAGTGGCCGCTCCCGGCCACCGCAGCCTCGACCTGCTGGGCTCCGGCGATCCTTCTGCTCAGCCTCCCAAGTAGCTGGAATAACAGGCGTGTACTACCATGCCTGGCTAATTTTTGATTTATTGTAGAGATGAGGTCTCGCCAAGTTGCCCAGGTGGGTCTCGAGCCTGTGGCCTCAGGCAATCCACTCACCTCAGCCTCCCAAAGCACGGGATTACAGGATGAGCCACTGAGCTCAACTTTTTTTTTTTTTTTTTTGAGTTGGAGTCTCGCTCTGTCACCCAGATTGGAGTGCAGTGGCCGCACCCGGGCACCACAGCCTCGACCTGCTGGGCTCTGGAGATCCTTCCGCCTCAACCTTCCAAGTAGCTGGAACTACAGGCGTGTGCTACCACACCTGGCTAATTTTTTGATTTTATTGTAGAGATGAGATCTCGCCAAATTGCCCAGGCGGGTCTCGAACCTGTGGGCTCAGGCAGTCCACTCACCTCAGCCTCCCAAAGTGCAGGATTACAGGCTGGA
>NW_007239109.1:0-334 GCF_000164805.1 Carlito syrichta
AGTAGCTGGAACTACAGGCGTGCACCACCATGCCCAGCTAATTTTTTTTTTAATTGTAGAGACGAGGTCTCATCAAGTTGCCCAGGGTGGTCTCAACCCCCTAGACTCAGGCATTCCTCTTGCCTCGGCCTCCCAAAGTGCTGGGATTACAGGCTTGAGTCACCGCACCCAGCCTTAATCTCAAATTTGGATGACATTGCTTGAGCCCGAGTCCAGCCATACCTGAACCCACTTTGATCATTGAACTTTTCCTTTTCTTTCTTCCCTTCCTTCCTTTTCTTCCCTCCCCTCCCCTCCCCGCTTCCCTCCCTCCCTCCCTCTCTCTCTCTCTCCC
>NW_007239110.1:0-11854 GCF_000164805.1 Carlito syrichta
TTATTAGGTACTTTCAAGGGTAATCAGGATTCGTGGATTACACGTCCCTAGGAAAGTCCTGGGCATCTCTCATTTGTATACAGAGTTTGGAATCCACATCACGAGAGAAAATCAGGGCATCTTGCTGAGAACGAAAAGGAAATCCGGTTCTAAGAGTCTTATTCGCCAGAATCTACAGTGCCTCTTCATAAGGTTTAATCAGCAATCTGGACTTCTAAGTCCCTACATTTTTTAGAGCTACTTGCTCCGTGGGTGCCCTAAATCTGTCATTAGAGATCCCCAGGTACGTTCTGGTCCTCTTGATAGTTGTAATCGAGAACCTGGCACTATAAATCCTTTTGTGTCCTAGGAGCATCTACGACCATAATCAGCTACCCCTGGAATCAAATGGCATATTTGTACAAAATCCCACGATTCAGGTATACCTCAAACTACAGAAATTTCTTGTGGTCGGGCTGGTGGAATTGTGACATTGGGTGTAGAGGATTACACATTTGGGGTTTTCTTGTTAAGGGGCACCAGGAATCTTCGATTCCAGCTCCCTACATACCTTATGGGCGTGTTTCCCTTGATATCCAAACAACTGGAATTCTAGGTCACCAGAAAATGTCTCAGCGCCTTGCTGAGAGTGAAACAGGAATCTGGGTAATGGGAGTCCTCATATACAGGAAACCACATGGCCTTTTGCTAAGAAAGTATAAGGAATTTTGGTTGCAGAGTCCTCAATCCCAAAAATCGACAGGGCGTCTTACTAAGAGGTAACCAAAAATCCGATTTTTGAAGTAGGAATCTGGGTAATGGAAGTACTCATATACAGGAAACTGCTGCCTATTGCTAAGGAAGAATAAGGAATAAGGTTACACATGTCCTCAATTCCAAAAAAAATCAGGGCGTCTTGCTAAGGCCAAACACGAATCAGGGTTTTTGATGCATGAATCTGGAGAAATGGAGTCCTCACATACAGGCAATTACATGGCCTTTTGCTAAGAAAGAATAAGGAATCTGGGTTACACGTGTTCTCAATCCCAAAAAAACTACAGGGGGCCTTGCTAAGGGCTAAACAAGATGCAGGTACTTGAAGCAGGAATGTGGGTTATAGTCCTCATTACAGGAAACTCTGCGGCCTCTTGCTATGGAAAAATGAGGAATCTGTTTTAAATGGTTCATCTATCACAAAATCTACATGGCATCTTGCTAAGGGCAGGGCAACATTCAGTATTTTGAAACAGGCATCTGTGGAATGGTAGTCCTCATATACAGGACACTACATGGCCCTCCAGCAAAGGAGAATAAGGATTCTGTATTGAAAGAGTCCTCAATCCGAAAAAATTCTCAGGGCGTCTTGCTACGGGACAAACAACAATCAGGGCTTCGAGCTCCCCTCATATTTTGGAGCTATTTAGCATGTGGATATTACGAATCAGTCAATTCAGGACTCCAGCATATAATGGTCCTCTTGATAGTTGTAAACGGGTATCTGGCACTACAAGTCGGTTAGCTTCCTCGGGACAACTAAGGCCAGATTCCAGGACAAAAAGGATCATTTGCCATATTTCAATGTAACTCAGGTTTTCAGATGAACCTTGTGATTCTCAAACTTCAGTTTGTCCTTTTATTTTGAGAAGGCAGAGGGTTTTGCAGTTGCCAAAAGTTTAGTAAGTATTTTAAAAGGTAACCAGGAATCATGGATTCCCCATCCCTACGAAACTTCTGGGCATCTGTCTTTTTGTATACAGAGTTTTGGAATCCACATCGACAGGGAAAATCAGGGCATATTGTTGAGAACGAAAAGGGAATCTGGATTCTTGGAGTTCTCATTCACTGAAGTCTACAAGTCCTCTTGATAAGGTTTAATCAGGAATCTGGGCTTCTAGTTCTCCTCTTTTTAGGGTGTCTTCTACAAGGGAACCAGGAATCTTGGATTGTAATTCTCCAGGCAATTTTGAAAGTCTTTCTATTGATATCCAAACAACTTAAATTCTACATCACCAGGAAATAACTTCGTGTCTTGCTGAGAATAAAGTGGGAATCTGGGTAATGGCAATCCTCATATTCAGGAAACTGCATGCCTCTTGCTAAGGATGAATAAGGAATCTGGGTTACATGAGTCCTCAATACCGAAAATCTAGAGGGCGTCTTGCTAACGGCTAAACAAGATCAGGGCTTCGAGCACCCCTTATGTTTTAGAACTATTTGTTATGTGGATATTGAGAATCAATCATTCCTGGACTCCAGCAACACTCTGGTACTCTTGATAGTTGTGAACGAGAATCTGGCACTACAAGTTCATTTGATACTCCGAAAGTCTGATGCCAGATTGCAGGACTCAAGTAATCCTCTAGGATTTTTTTGTATATAAGCCCTGACTTCAGTGTTACCTCGTACTCCAGAAACTTCAGTGGCTCCGCTGTTCGAAATTAGGACTTTGGGTTTAGGAGTTCACATTTTTTAGGAGGTATTTTTGGGAGCGAAAAGGAATCTTAGATTCCACGTCCTAGGTATATTCTTGTCATCTTTCTATGGGTATACAAGAGTCTGGACTTCCAGGTAAAACAGGAAACATCTCGTCGTTTTGCTTAGAAGGAAATAGGAATCTGGGTCACTGTGTCCCTTGCAAGTTTCTACACGTGTTACTAAAGAGGAACCAGGAAACTCGGTTTCCATGTAACTTGCAAACATCTGGGCAATTTATAAATTATCCCTGGCTTAATACAGTGCTCATACTTGGGAATCAATAGGGACCTTTGCTAAATGCTAATCTGGAATCTGGGAGTCCTTGTTCCCATATTTTCAGAGCAATGTCCTATATGCATACCACAAATTGGGCATTACCGATCTCCAGGAACTTGCTGTGCCTCTTGATAGTTGTAACTGAGAATCTGGCCTACTGGTGCTTTTTTTTCACAGGATCCTGTAAGGCCAGATTCCACAATCCAAGGAATCATCTTGCCAATTCTTAAGGTGATCACTGTCTTCAGGTTTACCGCGTAGTCCAGAAAATACTGCTGAACAATCGTTTTGGTATTCAGAATATGGGATTAGGGGTTCCCACATATTTAGGGTGTATACTTAAGGGGGATCAAGCAATCTTGATTTCCAGGTCCCTTGGAAACTTTGGGGCATATTAATATTGATATGTAAGAATTTGTACTTCCACTTCACTTGAAAATGTCTGGCCGCCTTCATGATAATAGAAAAAGGAATGTGGGTTATGGAAGACTTCAATCCATGAATTCTACATGGCTGTGTTATAAGGATTTATCTGGAATCTGGGCTTCTAGTTCTCCAAATTCTTCAGAGCTCTTGCCACTTGGAAATGACAAGTGTCATTATAGATTCCCAGCAAAATTCTGGTACTCTTGATAGTTGTAACCATGAACCATTCCGTGCAATTCAGTTGGGTTCCTCTGGACAACTGAAACCAGATTCCAGGACTGAAAGTATCATCTTGCCATATTTGTTTGTAAATCTTGTCTAAAGATGTACCCTGTAATCCAAACTTTCGTTTGTGCATCTTTTTGATAGTGGCTGGGGATATTGAGGTTGCTAAGTATATAGTACATATTTTTAAATGTAACCAGGATCACGGAATCCACGTCCCTGGGAAACAGCTGGGTATCTGTGTATTTGCATACAGAATTTTGAAATCCAGATCGACAGGGAAAATCAGGGCATCTTGCTGAGAACGAGAAGAGAATGCTGGTTCATGTGTCCTCAATCATCAAAATCTATATGGCCTCTTGATATGGTTTAATGAGGAATCTGTGCTTGTAGATCCCTACATTTTTCAGGGCTATTTGCTGAGTGGATATCTAAAATCTTTAATTACAAAACCAAGAAGATTTCGCTCCTCTTAATAGTTGTAATCGAAGATCTCAACCTGCAATTTCGTTTGCTTCTATGAACATTTTTTACCATAATACAGTACACCAGGAATCAATAGGCATTTCGCGACAAAATCCTTCGCTTCAGGTTACCTCAAACTACAGAAATTTATGTGGTCAGGCTGGTGAGAATTGGGATATTGGGTTTAGAATATTCCACATTTTTATTATGTCTTCTTAAGGGGAACCTGAAAACTTGGATAACTGTTCCCGGGTACTATATGGGAGTCTTTCTATTAATAGCCAAACAACTGGAATTCTATGTTCATCAGGAAATATTTCGCGTATTGCTGAGTATGAGGCAGTAATCTGCGTAATGGGAGTCCTCATATACTGGAAACGACATGGCCTCTTGCTACAGAAGAATAAGGAATCTGGTTAAACGAGTCCTCAAATCCCCAAAACCTACAGGGAGTCTTACTAAGGGAGAAAAAAGTATTAGGGATTTGAGCACGAATCTGGGGAATGGATATCAGGGTTTAAAAACAGGGATCTGGGGAAAAGGGTTTCCTCATATACATGTAGATTTTTTTATTGAGGAACCGTGTCAAACTGATTCCTTATTTTTCCTTAGCAAGAGGTCTCGAAGTATCCTGTTATGAGGAATATTACCCACATTTCTGCTCCGAATCCCTTATTCTTGTTTAGCCCTTATAAAGATGCCCTAGTTTTTTAGGGAAAGAGAACACGTGTAACCCAGATTCATTATCATTTCTTAGCAAAAAGCCGTGTAATTACCTGTATATGAGGACCCCATTTCTGCAGATTCATGCTTCAAAAACCCTGATTCGTGTTTAGCCCTTAGCAAGACGCCCTGAAGTTTTTTTGGGATTGAGGACCTGTGTAACCCAGATTCCTTATTATTTCTTAGCAAGAGGCCGGGTAGTTTCCTATATATGGGGATTCCCATTTCCCAGATTCGTTCTTCATTCTCAGGAAGGCACCGAGACATTCCCTGGTGACCTGCAATTCCAGTTGTTTGAATACCAAGAGAAAGACTCCCATAAGCTTCTTGGCAAACGGAAATCAAAGATCCTGGTTCCCCTTAACAGGACTTTCCCAAAATGTGGAATCTTCTAAACCCAATGTCCCAAATCTCACCAGCTGGAACACAATAAATTTCTGTAGTTTGAGGTAACCTGAATCGAGGGATTTTGTGCAAATATGCCTTTTGATTCCTGGGGTACCTGATTATGGGCATAGATGTTCCTAGAACACAAAAGGATTTGTAGGACCAGAACCTCTATTACAACTATCAAGAGTACCAGAATGTTCCTGGGGATCTGTAATGACAGATTAAGGGTATCTACGGAGCTAGTAGCTCTGAAAAATGTAGGGACCTTGAAGCCCACATTACTGTTTAAACCTTATCAAGAGGCCCTGCAGAATCTGGCGAATGAGAACTTCTAGCACCGGATTTCCTTTTTGTTCCCAGCAAGATGCCCTGTTGTTCCCTCTTTTTGTGGATCCCAAAACTCTGTATAAATATAGGCAGATGCCCAGAAATTACCTAGGGTCGTGGAATCCATGAATACTGGTTACACTTAAAAGTATGTAATAAATATTTGGCAATCTCAAAACACCAGTCCACTATCAGAAAAGAAGGACAAACAGATGATTTAGGATTACAAGGTGCATCTTAAGGTGATAGTTATATACAAATATGGCGATAAAATTCTTTGGGTCCTGGAATCTCCCCTTTGTAGGTCCACATTCTCGGTTACAACTATCAAGAAGACCAGAAGTTTGCTGAGAATCTATAATGACAAAATTGTCATATCGAAGAGGCCTGAGCCCTAAAGAATTTCTGGAAAGAGAATCCCAGATTCTAGATTAGCCCTTATAATGTGGCCATGTAGAATCCTTGGATTGGTGACCCCCATAACCCAGATTCTTTTTGTTCTCAGTAAGGCTCCCGGAAGTTACCTGGTGACGTGGAAGTACAATCTCTCTTATACAAATACTCATACGCACAAAAGTTCAGAAGGGCCCTGGAATCCAAGATTGCTGGATCCCCTTCAAGAATACGTCCTAAATATGTGGGAACTCCTAAACCCAATTATGAATATCAATCTAAAATTCCAGCAATAGTTTCTGGATTAGGAGGTAAACCTGAAGTCGGAAATTACACTAAAAATAGCGAGATGATTCCTTGGGTTGTGGCATCTGGCCTTACAGCCTCCTGCAAAAAAAGTCAAGCAGACTGCTAGATTTTCTGTTACAACTAAGAAGAGTAGCGGCAGGTTCCTGGGAATCAGTAATGATAGATTTGTGGTACGGATATAGGAATTAGTTCTGAAAAGTTTGGAGACTAGGACTCCAAATTCCTGATTAGCATTTAGAAAATTCGTGTAGGCTTCTAGGTATGAGAACTACCTTAAGCCAGGGAAAAATTAACAACTGCCCAGAAGTTTGCTGGTCACATGCAAACTGATTTTCCTTGTTCCACAGTGATAACATAAGTAGAAGCTTACTGGGGACATAATGTCCGAGATTCCTATTTCGTTCTCAGAAAAATGACCAGATGTTTTCTGGTTCCCTGGAAATCCAGACCCAGTAGAAAGATTCCAGAATGTTCCTATGGACTTGGAAACCAAGACCCTGGTGCTCTCCCAAAAATTCCTTCTAAACATGGTGCAACATCTAAACCCAAGGTCCTAATTCCGAATAGCTGAACTACCAGAAGTTTCTGGAGTACGAGGTAACGCTGAACTCAGGGCTTACATTCAAAAAACCTGAGATGATTACTTGTGTCTTGTAATTTGGCGTTAGAAGATCCAGAATCTAAATGGAGTTCTAGTGTCATATTTTTGTTTCAACTATTGAGAGGACCAGAATGAAACTGGATTTCTGGAATGACTGATTCATAATATCTACATAGGAAACAGCTATGAAAAATATGGTGATGTTGAAGCCTGGAGTATTGTAGGCCTTAGAAGACACCCTGTACATTTTTGGAATTGAGGACTCTTGTAACCCGGATTCTTTATTCTTCCTTAACAGGGGCCCGTGCAGTTTCCTGTATGTGAGGACTTCCGTTTCCCAGATTCCTAGCTTCGAAATCCTGATTCTTGTTTAGCCCTTAGCAAGACGCCCAGTAGATTTTTGGCATTGAGTTCTCAGGAAAACCAGAGTTCTTATCCTGTCTTAGGTAGAGGCTGTGTAGTTTCCTGTATATGAAGACTCCCATTTCTGAGATACGTGCTTCAAAATCCTGATCCATGTTTAGCCCTTAGAAAGATGCCCTATAGATTTTTTTGGATCGAGGACAGGTGTCACCCATAATCCTTGTTCATCCTTAGCAAGAGGTTATAAAGTTTCCTGTATATTAGGACTCCCATTCCCCAGATACGTGTTTCAAAGCCCTGATATTTTTCTTCCTTAGTAAGACTCCCTGTAGGTTTTTGGGATTTGAGGACTCGTGTAACCCAGATTCCTTATTCTTCCGTAGCAATAGGCCGTGTAGTTTCCCATATATGAGGACTCCCTTTTCGCAGATTCCTGCTCCATTCTCCGCAATACGCGAGATATTTTCTGATGAACGTAGAATTCCAGTTTTTGGCTATCAATAGAAAGACTCCCCTATAGTACCTAGGAACTGTAATCCCAGTTACCCGATTTCCCTTAACAAGACATCGTAAAAGTGTGGATATTCTAAACCCTAAATTCCCCATTCCCACCAGCCTGACCACAAGAAATTTCCATATTTTGAGGTAACGGGAAGCGAGGGATTTTTTCACAAAATGCCTATTGATTCCTGGGGAACTGGATTTTGGCCAAAGATGTTCATAAGAAACAAACGGAATTGTAGGTCCAGATGCTTGATTACAACAATCAAGAGGACCAGAATATTCTTGGATCTGTAATTAGAGATTTTAGGTATCCACACAGCAAGTAACTCTGAAAAATGTAGGGACCTACAAGCCCAGATTCCTCATATAGATTTTGATGATTGAGGACTCCCTGAACCCGGATTCTCTTCTCATTCTCAGCAAGATGCCCTGATTTTCCCTGGCGATCTGGATCCCAAAATTCTGTTTGCAAACAAAAAAATGCCCAACTTTTTCCCAGGGATGGGGAACCCGTGAGTCCTGGTTACCTTTTAAATAAGTACTACATGCTTAGCAACGTCAAAACTCCCAGGTCATATGAAATAGATGCACAAAGGAAGTTTAAGATTACAGGGTACATCTTAAGACAAGAGTTACACACAAATATTGCTAGATGATTCTTTCAGTCCTGGAATCTGGTTTAGTTGTCCTGAGGAACCCAACTGAATTGCAAAGACTGGTTCTTGGTTATAACCATCAAGAGGACCAGAAGGCTGCTGGGAATCTATAATGACACGTCATTTCCAAGTGGCAAGTTGCTCTGATGTATTTGGAGAACTAGAAGCACAGATTCCAGATAACCCTTATAATGGAGCACTGTAGAATTCATGGATTGAGGCCTCCCATAACCCAGATTCCTTTTTTTATTATCAGGAAGATACCCGGACGTTTTCTGGTGACGTGGAAGGCCAAACTCTTACATACCAATACTCATAGGGACAGAAGTTTCCCAGGGACCTGGAATCCAAGATTGCTGTTCCCCCCTTAAGAATAAATCCCAAATATGTGGGAACCCCTAATCCAATATTCTGAATACCAAAATGAATGTCCAGCAGTAGTTTCTGGACTACGAGGTATACCTGAAGCCAGTGGTCACATTAACAAATGGCAAGATGATCCTTGGATTGTGGAATCTGGCCTTACAGGAACCTGTGAAACAAACGGACCAGTAGGCCGTATTCTCAGTTACAACTATCAAGAGGTGCAGCACGTTCCTTGGGATCAGTAATGCCTGATTTGTGGTATGTATATAGGACTTTGCTCTGAATAACACGAGGACCAGGACTCCCAGATTCCAGATTAGCATTTAGCTAAAGTCCTTGTGGTTTCCTAGGTATGAGCACTGCATTAAGACAGGTATAAGTTAGCAATTGCCCAGATGTTTGCAAGTTACATGAAAACAGAGTTTCCTGGTTACACTTTAGTAACACGTGTAGAAACTTTCAAGGGACACAGTGACCCAGATTCCTTTTGTGGTCTAAGCAAAATGAGATGTTTCCTGTTGGCCTGGAAGTCCAGATTCTTGTATACCCAAAATTGACAAGAATATGCTTGGGGACGTGGAATCTAAGATTCCTTGGTCCCTCCCAAAATTAGCTCCTAAAAAATGTGAACTCCTAAACCCAAATTCCTAATTCCGAACAGCAGAGCCACTGAAGTTTCTGGAGTACGAGGTAACACTGAAGTCAGGGCTTACATACAAAAAATCCTAGAGGATTACTTGTGTCCTGGAAACTGGCATCAGAAGTTCCGAGTATCTAACTGGACTTGTAGTACCAGATTCTCGTTCACAACTATCAAGAGTAACAGAGTATTGCTGGAGTCCAGGAATGATTGATTCGTAATATACACATAACAAATAGTTCTAAAGCATGAGGGATGCTCAAAGCCCTGATCTTGTTTAACACTAAGCAAGACGCACTGTAGATTTTCAGTATTCAGGACTTATGTAACCAAGATTCCTTATTTATCCTTTGCAAAAGGCATGCAGTTTCCTGTGTATGAGGACTCCCATTACCCGGATTCCTGCTTCATAATCAGCAAGACACCGAGACATTTCATGGTGATGTATAATTCAAGTTGTTTGGATATCAATAGAAAGACCCCCAGAAATTTCCTGGGCAATTGGAATCCAAGATTCCTGGTTCACTTGTACAAGACACCATAACAATTTGGGGACCTAGAAGCCCAGATTCGTGATTAAAACTTATCTAGAGTCCCTGTATACTTCGGCAAATAAGAACTTCAAGAACCCTGTTCCGTTTTCGTTCTCAGCAAGTTGCCTTGATTTTCCCTGTCGATGTGGATTTCAAAACTCTGTATACAAAAAGACAGATGCCCACAAGTTTCCTCGCGATGGGGAATCCGTGATTCCTGGTTACCTGTAAAAATACTTTCTAAACATTTTGCAACTGCAAACACTCGGCACCTCTCAAAATAAAAGGACAAACGGAAGTTTGAGAATTACAAGGTTCATCTTAAGACCAGAGTTACATCCAAATATGGCAAGATGATCCTGTTTGTCCTGGAATCTGGTCTTAGTTGTCCCAAGGAACCTAACGGACATGTAGTGCCAGATACCCATTTACAATTATCAAGAGGACCAGAATGTTGCTGGAGTCCTGAATTTACTGATTCCTCATGTCCACATGCTAAATAGCTCCAAAACATGAGGGGAGCTGGAAGCCCTGATTCTTGTTTGTCCAGTGCAAGACGTTCTGAGAATTTTTTCGGATTGAGGACTCGTGTAACACAGATTCCTTATTCTTTCTTCGCTGGAGGCCGTGTAGTGTTTCGAAGCAGGAATCTGGGGAATGGCAGTCCTCAGATAAAGGAAACTACATGGGCTCTTGCTTAGGAAGAATAAAGAATCTGGGTTATATGAGTTCTCAATTCCTAAAATGTCCAGGACATCTTGTTACGGCCTAAAGGACTCTGGGCTTTGACATCTCCATATTTTTCAGAGCTGTTTCCTATGTGGATATTATGAATCAGTCATTCCAGAAATCCAGTAACAATCTGGTCCTCTCGATAGTTTAAACAAAAATATGGGACTACAAGTAAATTTAGATTCTGGATCCTATAACGCCAAATTCTAGGACACAAGTAATCATCTCAGGATTTTTGAATGTAAGCCCTGAGTTCAGGGTTACCTCGTACTTCATAACCTTCTGGTAGCTCAGCTATTCGGAATTTGGTCCTTGGATTTGCATGTTGCACCATGTTTAGAAGGTATTTTTGGGAGGGCACCAGGGCCTTGGTTTCCAAGTCCACAGGAATATTCTGGAGTCTTTCTATTGGGAGTCATGGGTCTGGACTTTCAGGGCACTGGGAAACATCTGGTCGAATTGCTGAGAACATAACAGGTATCTGAGACACTATGTCCCTAGAAAGCTTCTCCTCATGTTACCAATGTGGAACAAGGAATATCAGTTTCCATGTGACAAGCAAACTTCTAGGCAGTTGTTACTTTTTCCCTGGCTTAAGGAAGTTCTCATACCTAGAAGCCTATAGGATTTTTCTAAATGCTAATCAGGAATTTGGGAGTCCCAGTCCCCACATTTTTCAGAGCTAATTCCTATATACGTACCACAAATCTGTCATGACCAATCACCAGGAACCAGCTGCTCCTCTTCTTAGTTGTATTAGAAAATCTGGCCATCTGCTTGGCTTTTTTTGCAGGAGGCTGTAAGGCCAGATTCCACAACCCAATGAATCATCTCGCCATTTTTAGTGTAATTTCTGGCTTCAGGTTTACCTCCTAATCCACAAAATACTGTTGGAATTTTAGCTTGATTTCCTAACTTGGCATTAGGAGTTCCCACATATTTAGGATGTATTCTTAAAGGGGATCCAACAATCTTGGATTCCATGGCCATTCTGATCTTTTGGGCGAATGAATATTGTTATATAAGAGTTTTTATTTCCACATCACCAGGTAATGTGCGGGGTCTTACTGAGAACGAAAAGAATCAGGGTTAAGTGTGTCGCCAATCCAAGAAGTCTACATGGCCACATTATAAGGGCTAATCAGGAATCTGGGCTTCTAATTCCCCACAGTATTTAGTGCTGCATGTCTCTTGGATATGACAATTTTGTCATTATGGATTCTAAGCAACATTCAGCTCTTCTTGGTCGTTGTAACCGAGAATGTGGACCTAAAAGTCCTTTGGGTTCCTTGGGACAACAAAAGGTAGATTTCAGGACACAAAGAAACTTATCGCCATATTTGTAGGTAACTATTGTCTTAAGATGCACCTTGTAATGCTAAAATTTCCGATTATCCCTCAATTCGGATAGGGGCCTGGTGTTTTGGAGGTTGCCAAATATTTATTAAGTACTTTAAAGGGTAATCAAGGA
>NW_007239111.1:0-5876 GCF_000164805.1 Carlito syrichta
GGGGGTGTGATGTGGCGTCTCATTTCCCTAGTGACTTCTGACATTGAGCGTCTTTTCGTGTGCTTTCTGGCGATCGCGTGTCTTCACTGGAGAAACGTCTATTGGGATCCTTTGCTCATTTTTTAATTGGGTTATTTGCTTCTTTATTATTGAGTTGCAAGAGTTCGTTACATAGTCTAGACACAAGTCCCTCTTCAGATACATGATTTGCAAATATCTTCTCCCTGTCTGTGTGCTGTCTTTTCACCTTCTTAGTGATGTCCTTTGCAGCACCAAATTTTTAAATGTTGACGAAGTGTAAGTTATCTGTTTTCTTTCATCACTTGTGCCTTTTAAAAAATCATTGTCTAACTCCAGGTCATGAAGATTTACTCCCATATTTTCATCTAAGAGTGGTATAGTTTTAGATTTTACATTTAGGTCCATGATCCATTTTTTAGTTAATTATTGCACATGGTATGAGGTAGGGATCTGACTTTATTCTTTTAAAAGTGGGTAGTCAGTGGTTCCAGCATGATTTACTGAAAAAACTACTTAAATTGTTTTGAAAGTCTTATTGAAAATCAGCATCAATGTGAGGACTTATTTCTAGACTGTCAGTTCTATTTCACTGGTCTATATTCTACGTTGTATGCCAGGACTATCTTGGACTGATTGTTGTAGCTTTGTAGTAAGTTTTGAAATCTGGAAGTGTGGATTCTCTGACTTGGCTCTTTTTTTAGATTATCTTGGCTGTTTTGGATCCCTTACATTTCCATGTGAATTTTAGGAGCAACTTTTGCATTTCTACAAAAAAAGGTCAGTGGGATTTCAATAGGAATTGCACTGACTTGTAGATAAATTTAAAGAGAGTATCAACAGTGTTAAGTTTTCCAATTCATGAACATAGGCTGCCTTTCCATTATCAATGGATATCCCTGTCTTCTTTCATTTGTTTCAATGATATTTTGTTATTTTCAGAGAACAAGTGTTGCACTTCTTTTGCTAAATATCTTTGTAAGTGTTGTATTCTTTGTGATGCTAATGTAAATGGAACTGTTTCTTAATTTCATTTTCAGATGGTTCATTGCTAATGTTTAGAAATGCAGTTGATTTTTATGTCTTCATTTTGTAACTTGCAGGACTTGATTATTAGTTCTGACAATGGGTACGATACCTAACTTTGGATGCCTTAGAGTTCTATATCATGTCAAGTGCAAACAGAGACAGTTTTATCTGTGTGATAATCTGTATGCCTCTGGCTTCTTTTCCAAGACTGGCTGACCTGGCCAGGGCCTCCAGTCCCCTGTCGAATGGAAATGATGGGAGTTGGCATCCTTGCCTTGTTCCCGATCTAAGGCGGAAGCATCCAGTCTTTCACTATTAAGTAGGATTTCACTGTGGGTTTTCATAGATGATATTGATCAGTTGAGAAGGCGCCGTTCCATTCCCTGTTTATTGAGCATATCTTCAGAACACAAATACGTTTTAAAAGCTTTTAAATAATGTCTTGAATGGTGGTATTTCTGTCAGCATGGAGATTATAAAATGCAGAATGCCTTCTTTTCTCTGCCTGTTAGCCCCAGTAGGGCTGGGATGGGGTAAGAGACATAGATTGTTTGGTTTATGTGACACATATTACATATATTACATTATCTGATCATTAAGTGGCTATTAATGTTATTCCCATTTTACAGAGGAGCAAATCGAGGTCTAGAGAGACTAAGTAACTTCTCCCAAAGTTGCACAATGCTAGCAAGTAGCAAAGGTAAATGTCTTTACCAAGCTAACTGGCTCATTCTTCTCTCATGGTCCCACAGGATTTTCTGCAATATTCTGGCTGGTGAGTACGTGCCCTCTTCAGGCCCCATAGCTGACTGGTCTCACCTCCAGAGCTCCCCTCATTCTCACCAAATCTGGACCCCAATCAATTCCTGACTCATTCCAAATCTGAATATCTTCCTTGTCATGCCATCCACCCAGAACCTAATGTGACTTTCAAAGACAAGATGTGATCATTCTTCCCTGGGATGACTCTACTGTCCCTCATGCCCAGAAGTGACCCACGTCTCCTTTCCCAAGGCCCCCACCTCAAGTGGGATGGTGATAACAGGAACACATTTCTCAGTTCAAGGCAATTTTTTCTTCTCCTTAAATGAGATATTGATACCCATTTGCTTTGTGGAAATAAGTAGCCAGGTTCTTCCATTTAAGGATGACAAAAAATCTCAAAAGGTCTCAGAAAAGGGATCTGAGAGGCCTGTCCCTCCATCTCCTCTTCCCCTATGAACGCCTTCATATCCTTCAAGGTCCAGCCAAAGTGTCACCTCCTGTAGAAATGCCCGGGAGGGGGCGGTTACCTTCCCTTCTTTCCTCTTATGATTGTTTGTAATCATGACTGTCTCCGCAACTGCACTGGCAGCTTCCTGAAGAAAGGTCCAGGTTTGACTCATCCCACCAAGATCCAGCTCAGTACCAGGCCCAGGGTTGCCCCTGTCAATGCTGAGTGACTGAGTGGCCACATGGGAGTGTGGCTAGAGACAGAATGGATAGAATGATGGATGAATGGGTGGATGGAGGGTGGGATGTGATGGATGCAGGGCAAGGAGGGAAGAGATGGGAGGATAGGTGGAGAGAGGAATAGAGGAATAGGACAGGTGAATGAAATCATGGACGTATGGGGTAGACATGAGGGTTGGTGGAGTGGCTAGGTAGATGGGTGAGACGATTGATAGGGGGATGAATGATGGATGGATGGGAGGGTAGGTAGGTGGATGAATGGAAGGTGGATGGGTGAGAGGGTGAATAGATGGATAGATGGGAAGGTGGACCAGTGGGAGGGTAGGTAGGTGGATGAATGGGAGGATAGATAGGTGGATGGATGGATGGATGAAAGGTGGATGGATGAGAAGGTGGAGGGGTGGGAGGGTGGATCGGTAGATGGATAGAAGGTGAACCAGTGGGAGGGCAGATAGGTGGATGGATGGGAGGGTATATGGATGGGGGAAGTGGAGAGATAAAAGAATAGATGGGCCAGGGAGACTGAGTGGATGAGAAGGTGGATAAATGGGGGTGTGGATGAATGGATGGATAAAAAAAGAATAAGTGAGAGTTTGGTTACATGGTAGGTGGGTGGATAGATGGTGGATTTGTGGGATTGGGAGAATGGATGGATAAAGCACTACTGGGCTCAGGTAAAGCAATCTGAAGGAGATCTCTTGCTTTTCTCAACAATCCGGTGGGATGACACCCTACATCGTGCATTGCAGAGCTTGAGGTAAGAGGAATCTTCTGAATAGGCATATTATTACCTAAAATCCAAAGCTATAGCCAGGATCTTGGGTGTATTGGCTAAGGATCCTTAGCCAACCTACCTGGGCTCAAATTCCAGTTCCCATACTTCCTACCTGGCTTTATGCAAGTCAGTTCGTCTTTCTGGGCCATTTATTTATGAGGTGAGGCATAACACCTTCCTTGCTCTGAGTCGTTAGTAATCAGGAACTACTCAGATGTAAAGTGTCTGAGTGGTTCCTGGCACATACTCAGTACTCAGCAAATGATATCCGAGAAGATAATTTATCCAACAAGACACTACCTGGTGGCAGCATCCTTAACTGCAGACAAAATACTCAGGAATATTTGGGAAGAATGGGCTGGGCTTAAGAGTATTCCAAACAGAAGGAAGACAATGTTTTTGAGATAAGATCATGCTGGGTACATGCTGGAATGGGTCCAAGAGAGGGGAACAATCTGAATCTAGTTCTCTGAAGGCTGACTAGCAAAGGGGGAATCTGAGGGCAACGATAGCAGCATGATGAATCAGGGAGTTCCTGTTCTTGCTCCTTCCTGACGGGGAGACATCCCAACAACTGGTGAGGGAACTCCAGGACCTCCAACATATCCTGGAGCAGCTCATTACCAGGCTCCGGGAGGTGGAAGCCATCTTAGCTGAGGTGAGATTCTGGCCAGTCAGCCCCAAACACCCAACTTCTCTTTGTTCGATGCCCTGTTACTTATATCCCAAGTCTTCTCTTCCTGCTTTATCTCTTATTTTGTTAGAGCATACCCTCCCCCCGCCAAAGACTTCTTGGAAAATAGTGAAAGAATAAGTATATTTTGTTTTTGAGAGCTCACATGTTTAAAAACACCTTTATTCCACACTTGCACTTGATTTAGTTTGGCTGACTATAGAATTCTAGACTGGAAATAATTTCTCCCGAGAATTTTGGAAGAAGCTTGCCACTGTATTCTCATTTATACTTATGTTACTGGAAAGTCTATTGGCACTCTTATTATTCAGCTTTTGAATAGAATGTGTTTTTTATCCCTTGTAGCTGGTAGAATATTTTTTGTCTCTAATGTTCTTTATATAACTTGTGTGGGCTTGCTGAACTTATTGAATCTGTGCGTTGATGTTTTTCAACAGCTTTGGAAAATCCTTAGCTTCTTATCGCTTAAGATATTGCTTCTTCCCTGTTGTCTCTCTTCTCGCCCCAGATTCCAATTCCATCTATGCTAGGCCTTAGAGTGTGTTTCATGTGCTTCCTGTGCTATCGCCTGGTTTGCTTGCTTTTTCATTCTTTTTATCTATATGCTTAAGTTTTAATGTTTCTATTAACCTTTCTTCAGGTTCACTGACAATCTTGTGTTCTGTCTGCCCAACCTACTATTAAAATCATTTATCTAGTTCTTAACTTTAGATATTGTATTGTTTTGTTCTAGAATATAAATTTGATTCTTTCTCATAGATTTCTATTCTATGATGAAATTCTCCAATATTTTATCTCTGTTGCTCATCTTTTTCCTTATTTTATTTAACACATTTGTGACCATTATTTTTATTTATTTATTTACTTTTTTTTTTTTTTGAGTTGGAGTCTCACTGTCACCCAGACTAGAGTGCAGAGGCCGCTCCCAGCCACCGCAGCCTTGACCTGCTGGGCTCTGGCGATCCTTCCGCTCAGCCTTCCAAGTAGCTGGAACTACAGACGTGCGCTACCACACCCGGCTAATTTTTTTGATTTGTGGTAGAGATGAGGTCTCGCCAAGTTGCCCAGGTGGGTCTCAAACCCACAGGCTCAGGCAATCCACTCACCTCAGCCTTTTAAAGTGCTGGGATTACAGGCTGAGCCACCAAGCCCAGCTACTGTGACCATTATTTTTTAAAATCCTTGTCTGCTAACTTCAATATCTGCACCATCAATGGTCTTCTTCCGTGTTCTTTTTTTTCTCTTGGGTATCAATCATATAATCTTGTCTCTTCATGCCTAGCAGTTTTTTAGTGTTGTTAGAAAATCGCAAACAAAAGAACCATAAATGTTCCAAATAATTGTAACTTCATTTCTGCCAGCATATTCCGAGTTCTCCTTTTCTTTGTGAGGAAGATGAAGTAGACTGTTCACTTCTGTCTAGGCATGCATTGAGCTAGTTCAGACAGACCTGGCTTGCAATTTTTATTTATTAAGAAATGTTCGGAGCCGGGCTCGGTGGCTCAGCCTGTAATCCTGCGCTTTGGGAGGCTGAGGTGAGTGGATTGCCTGAGCCCGCGGGTTCGAGACCCGCCTGGGCAACTTGGCGAGACCTCATCTCTACAATAAATAAAAAATTAGCTGGGCGTGGTAGCGCATGCCTGTAGTTACAGCTACTTGGAAGGCTGAGGTGGAAGGATCGCCGGAGCCCACCAGGTCGAAGCTGCAGTGGCCGGGAGCAGCCACTGCACTCCAGTCTGGGTGACAGAGTGACACTCCAACCCAAAAAAAAGAAAGAAAGAAAGAAATGTTCGGCTTAACTCTTTAGACACCTGCCCATGCAGCTTCAAAATTTTGTCAGATGACCTAATGAGAAAGACTATATGTTGGAAGCCTCCCAGGTCTCCAATTTTGTGTCCCAACCTTAGA
>NW_007239112.1:0-604 GCF_000164805.1 Carlito syrichta
ATGAAATGGAGACCAACGGAATGGAGAGGAATTGAATGTAGAGGAATGGAATGGAGTTGAGTAGTATGGATTGGAATGGAATGGAATAGGACGGAGCAGAATGGAATGGAACTGAATGGAACGGAGAGGCACAAAATGGAATGGAATGGATTGGAGGACAATGGAATTTAAAGGAGAGGACTGGAATGGAATTGAGAGGAATAAAATGGAATGGAGAGAAATGGAATGGAACGGAGAAGAATGGAATTGAATGGAATGGAAAGGAATGGAATGAGAGGAATGGAGTGGAACTGAATGTAAAGGAATGGAATGGAATGGAACGTAATGGAATACAAAGAAGAGGAATGGAATGGATTGGAGGAGTATGGATGGTACTGGAATGGAATGGAATGGAATGGAGAGGAATGAAATGGAGAGGGATGGAATGGAATGGAATGGAACGGAGAGGAATGGAATGGAGTGGAATGGAATGGATTGGAGGACAATGGGATGGAGAGGAATGAAAGGAAATTGAGAGTAATGGAATGGAGAGAATTAGAATGGGATGAAGAGAAATGGAATGGAAAGAAGAAGAATGGAATTGAATGGAATGGAAAGGAATGTA
>NW_007239112.1:2019-2443 GCF_000164805.1 Carlito syrichta
GAATGATATGGAGTGGAATGGAGAGGATTGGAAGAAAATGCAGAGGAAAGGAATGGAATGTAGAGGCTTGGAATGGAATGGAGAGAAATGGAATGGAAAGGATTAGTATGTATTGGAAAGGAGTGGAAGGGATTCTACAGGAATGAAATGGAATGGATTGCAAAACAATGGAAAGAATGGCATGGAATGGAGAAGAATGCAATGAAATGGAGATAAATGGAATGGAATGGGGAGGAATGGAATTAAATTGAATGGAGAGGAATGGAATGGAGACGATTGGAATGCAAAGGATTGGAGAGCAATGGATTATTCTTGAAAGCGATGGAATGGAATGGAAAGGAGAGTAATGGAATGGAAACGAATGGAGAGTAGTGGAAAGGAATGGAATGGAATGGAACAGAAAAGGCAGGAATAGAATGGAACA
>NW_007239113.1:0-752 GCF_000164805.1 Carlito syrichta
AAGTCAGTTAACTATTCACGTACCTAGTTAAGTCAGCTAGCTTATCAGGATGCTAGTCAGTTAGCTAGTTATTTCAGATAGCTAGTCAGCTAGCTAGTCAGCTAGCTAGTTAAATCAGCTAGCCAGCTAACTAGCCAATGAGATAGCTCGTTAAATCAGCTAGCTAGACAGGTAGATAGCTTGTTTGCTAGATAGTAATGTCAGCTAGATAACCAGCTAACTAGTCAGCTAGCTAGTTAAGTCAGCTAGCAAATCACCTAGTTGCTTAGCTAACCAGTTGGCTAGCAACTCAACTGGCTGGTAAACTAACTAGTGGGCTCCCTCACTTTCCATCAGGTCATCTAGGTAGTTGGCTTGCTCACTTGCCAACCGGTCAGCAAACTAGTTGGCTCGCTCACCAGCCAACAGGTCAACTAGCTTGTCGGCTCACTCACAGTCCAACAGGTCAGCTAACTATTTTGCTTTCTCACCAGCCATCTAGTTAAGTCAGATCACTGGTCGGCTCACTCGCTGGCCAACTAGTTATGGCAGCACATGTGTTGGCTCACTCACAAGCCGACTAGTTAATTCAGGTGACCAGTCGGCTCACTCACCAACTGACTTGTTAAGTCAGCTCACCTGTCGGTTCACTCACTGACCGACTAGTTAAGTCAGCTAATCGGTCGGTATACTAGCAGACCAACTAATGCTGATAACCAATCGGCTGACTAGTGGGCCAACTTGTCAGCCGACAAGTTGGTCAGCTAAATAGT
>NW_007239114.1:0-696 GCF_000164805.1 Carlito syrichta
CTAGGTAGCTAACTAGTTAAATCAGCTAGTTAAATCAGGTTGCTAGCTGGTTTAGTCAGCAAGTTAAGTAAGCTGGATAGACAACTGCATAGCAGGATAGCTAGCTAGTTAAGTCAGCTGTCTAGCCAGCTAGCTAGCTAGTTAAGTCACCTAGTTAAGTCAGTTCACTTGCCAGCAGGTTAGCTAGATAGTTAGGTACTTAAGTCAGCTAACAAGTCAGTGGGCTATGTAGGTAGGTAGCTAGTTAAGTCAGCTGGCTAGCCATCAGGTGTCTTGTTATGTCAACTAGATAAGTCAGCTAGCTATTCGCCTGTCTAGCTAGATCGGTAGCTATTTAAGTCTGCTGGCTAGCCAGCTGGCTACTTCGTTAAGTCAGCTAGTTAAGTTAGCTGGCTAGCCTGCTGGCTCTGTAGGTAGCTAGGCCCTTAAGTCAGCTGTTAAGTCAGCTGGCTAGCTAGTTAATTCAGCTGGCATGCCAGGATGCTAGCTAGGTAGCTAGCTAGCTAAGTCAGCTGTCTAGCCTGCTGGCTAGATAGTTAAATGACCAAGTTAAGTCAGCTGGCTAGCCAGCTGACTAACTGGTTAATTCAGCTAGATGAGAGAGCTGGCTAGCCAACTGGCAAGGTACCTATTTATCTAGTTAAGTAAGCTAGATAGCTTCCTGGCTAGATAGTGATGTCTTTGAGTTAAGTAAGC
>NW_007239114.1:2124-2820 GCF_000164805.1 Carlito syrichta
AAGCCAGCTTTCTATCCAACTTTCCAGCCTGACGGCTGGCTATATAACCCAGCTGGCTAACCAGGTGGTCATCCACTAGCTAGCTAGCAGGCTGCCTAGCCAGCTAGCCAGCCAGGTAGCTAGCTAATTAAGCCAGCTGTCTAGCCGTCTAGCCAACCACATAGCTAGCTAGTTAAGTGAGCTGTCTAGCCAGGTAAACAGTAAACCAGCTAGTCAGCTAGTTAAGTCACCTAGCTAGCCAGCTAGCTAGCTATGTCAGCTAACAAGTCAGCTAACTATTCAGCTAGATAATTAAGTCAGCTAGCTAGTCAGCTAGATAATTAAGTCAGCTAGCCAACTAACTCGTTAAGTTGGCTCACCAGTCGACTCACCTACAGGCTGACTAGCTAAGTCAGCCGACCAATCTGTTCATTCACCAGTGAAATTGTTAATTCAGTTGACCAATCGGCTCACTTCCCAGTAGACTAATTAAGTCAGCTAACCTGTTGGCTCACTTGCTGGCTGACTGGTTAAGTCAGCCAACCGGTCGGCCTACTAGCCATCCAACTAGTTAAGTTAGCTAACCAAACGGCCGACTAGAGGGCCAACTTGTAAGTTGACAATTTCGGTCTGATAACTAGTCGGTCGACTAGATACGTCAGCTAGCAAGTCAGCCAACAAATCGGACGACTAGTTAGGTCAGCAAATTATTCAACC
>NW_007239115.1:0-537 GCF_000164805.1 Carlito syrichta
TAGCTATCCAGATTGCCAGTGAGCTTTCTTAACAAGCTTACTTAACTACCTAGCTAACTGGCTAGCCAGTTGACTTAATTAGCTTGTTTCACAGCCAGGCAGTTGGCTATCCAGCTGAGTTAACTCGATGACTTGACTAGCAAGCAAGCTGACTTAACTAGCTGAATTAACCAGCTAGCTACTAAGCTAGCCATTTAGCTTAACTAGCTGGCTCAACATGCTACCTACCTACCTAGCTATCTAGCTAGCCAGCTGACTTAACTAGTTGTCTTAACTACCCAGCTAGCTGACCTAACTAACTGACTTATATAGCTAGCTTCCTAGCTAGCCAGCTGATTTAACTAGTTGAAATAACTAGCTTGCCAGATGGATAGCCATCTGACTTGACTAGCTTTTTAACTAGCTAGCCAGCTGAATATACAACTGACTTAATGAGCTGTCTTACCTAGCTAGCCAGCTGGTTGCCAGCTGATCTAACTAGCTGACTTAAGCAGCTAGTCAGTTGCCTAGTCAGCTGACTTAACTAGCTGGCTTCCT
>NW_007239116.1:0-463 GCF_000164805.1 Carlito syrichta
CCCAGCTCCGGCCCTGGCCCCCGAGCCCGCGCCTGTCCCCTCGACCAGGCCCGGTCCGGCTCGGCCGGCCACCACGGTCACCCCGCACGCTGCTGCCAGGGCTCCAGGTCGGGGCTGTCGCCTGCCGGGCTCCGCTAGGGGTCCGCACCGACCTCCCAGGCCCGAGGGGCGGCCCCTCACCGAAGACACAGGCGGCCGGAGACGGGAAGCGGCGGAGGCGGGGCGACGGTCCGGGGCTCCTCTCGGCTCGGACACGGTTGCGCTGGTGGCGGCGACGGCTGCTCCTCGCGCTTTCCTTTCTCTCCTTTCTCCAACAACAAACAGGAAGTGCGTCACGCGACGGCCGTGCGGCGACGTTGAGTTCCGCCCGGCTTTGATGTCGCGCATGCGTGCTCGCCGGCCCAACCTGATAGGCTCCTTGCCCCCTCCTTCGCGAAGGTTCTGGGCTCTTCCGCTGACCCCG
>NW_007239117.1:0-750 GCF_000164805.1 Carlito syrichta
CTAGGATACACAACTAGCTAGCCAGCTGGCAAGCAGGGTGATTTAACTGCCTAGCTACCTAGCTAGCCAGCTGGATAGCCAGCTGACTTAACTAGCTAGCTACCTACATAGCCCAATCGTTTGCCAACTGACTTAACTAGCTAGCTACCTTGCTAACCAACTGGCTAGTGAACGGACTTAACTAGGTTGTTTAACTAGCTAGGTAACTGTCTAGCCAGCTGAATTAATTAACTAGCTACCTAGCTAGGCAGCTGGCTACCCATCTGACTTAACTCGCTGACTTGACAATCTGGAAAGTTGACTTAACTAGCTGACTTAACCGGCTACTTAACTAGCAAGCCAGCTGGCATAACTAACTGTCTGAAGTAACTAGCTACCTATCTAGCTAGCCAGCTTACTTAACTAGCTGACTTAACTAGCTTGCTACCTGACATTACTAGCTGACATATATCTAGCTTCCCATCTAGCCAGCTGAATTAACGAGCTGAAATAACTAGCTAGCCAAATGACTGGCCATCTGACATAACTAACTTTTTAACTAACTAACCAGCTGGATAGCCATCTTACTTAACAAACTGACTTAACTAGCTGGCAAGCTGGTTGCCAAGTGTCTTAACAAACTGACTTAATCAGCAAGTCAACTGATTAGACAGCGACCATAAATACCTGGCTACCCATCTAGCCACCTGTCTAGCCAGCTAACTTACATAGCTGATTTTAGCTAGCAAGCTGGCTAACCAGCTCACTTAA
>NW_007239118.1:0-723 GCF_000164805.1 Carlito syrichta
GCTAGCCACCTGACTTAAATACCTGAGTTGAACAGCTAGCCTGCTGGATTGCGAGCTGATTTATCTAGCTAGCTACCTACCTAAACTGCTGTCTAGACAGCTGACTATACTAGCTGATTTAACCAGCTAGCCAGTTGGCTAGCCAGTTTACTTAACTCGAAGACATCACTAGGTAGCCAGGGAGCTCTCTAGCTGACTTAACTAGATAGCTACCTACCTTGCCAGTTGGCTAGCCAGCTCTCTTAAATAACTGAATTAACCAGCTAGCCAGCTGGCTTGCCAACTTACTTATACCTTGCTACCTAGCTAGCCAGCTGACTTAATTAGCTGAAATAACTAGATAGCTACTAGCTATACAGGTGACTTAAATAGTTAGCTAATGAGCTCGCTACCTCTCTAGCCAACTGATTTAAACAGTTAGCTAACTAGCTAGCTACATAGCTAAACAAGCTCACTTAAGTAGTTAGCTGCCTAGCTAGCTAGATTACTTCACATGGTAGCTAACTAGTTAGATTGCTAGTTATCTAAAGTGCTAGCTAGCTGACTTAGTCATCCGATTAACTCGTTAGCTACAAGCTTCCTAGGTGACTTTAAGCAGGTGACTTAACTCATTAGCTAACTAGTTAGCTAGCTGACTCATTCAACTGACTTCACTCATTAGCTAACTAACTAAGCTAGCCTACTTAATCAGCTGACTCCAACCCGTTTGCTAACTAGCTAGCT
>NW_007239119.1:0-3684 GCF_000164805.1 Carlito syrichta
TTCCAGAGACTCCCTGGCCTGGTTCCTGCCAACTCTCCTCTCCTAGGTGAGAAATGAACCTCAGGCAGGCCAGACATCCAACTCGACAATGAGGACCCTATGCCAAGAAAGGCAAGGGACACATCCTTCACCAGGGGACATTTCTTCCCACCAAGTCCCATTCTTTTCTGGTTCTAAAGCCAGTCACACTTTGAGCACACCATGCGCAGTTGAGAATCTTGTACGATTCTGAATTTTGGAGACAGGGTCTGGCTCTGTGGTCCAGGCTGGAGACCGGGAACACGACCATTGTTTACTGCCATCCTTGAAATCACGGGATCTGGTGTTCCTCCCACCTAAAATTCTGTAGCGGTCGGGATGATGGGCACCATGTCCCCAGACCCCCTCTTTGGAAGGGTGCAGAGACGGGGTCTCCCTCCAAGGCCTGGGCTGGCCTTGACCTCATGGACTACAGCCATCCTCTCAATTCGGTCTCCCAGAGCACTGGGATTTCAGGCATGTTTTGCTGCATCCAGTCTTCTGGTTCATTTTAGATGAAGGATCGAGGCAGGGCTCAGGTGCTCAACCTCTACCGATCTGGTTTCTTGGAAGTCCTGTGGGGGGATGGCTCGGCAGAGCCTGGCGGGCTGAGTTTTGCACTGCCCGGTAGTGAACCAGCACCCTCAGGCCTGGGTGAGGAGTGAGACAATCACTCAAACATTAAAAAATAAAAGGAAAGAGCTGGGCTCAGTGGCTCAGCCTGTAATCCCGTGCCTTTGGGAGGCTGAGGTGAGCGGATTGCCTGAGCCTGTGGGTTCGAGACCTGCCTGGGCAGCGAGACCTCATCTCTACAATAAATCAAAAAATCAGCTGGGTGTGGTTGCGCATGCCTGTAATTCCGGCTACTCGAAAGGCTGAGGCGGAAGAATCGCCAGAGCCCAGCAGGCAAGGCTGCGGTGGCTGGGAGTGGCCACTGCACTCCAGTCTGGGCAACCGAGTGAGACTGCAACTCAAAAAATAAAATAAAATAAAAGGAAAGGAAAGAAGACTAACCATTTGTGTATGGAGTTGGGATCATCATGAACAGACAGAGATCATTGGGGAAGGAAGCTGTAGTCTTGGTCATAGAGTTCTTGAAAGACAGTCAATCAGCAGCCAATCAGGCTGTGACTTTGGGAGGCGGAGTCAGGGGCAAGCTGGAGCCCAGGATTTCAAGAACAGCCTGGGCCACGTAGCAAGACCTTGTAGCTCCCCAGAAGGCAAGCACTGAAGTCGCTCGTGGTGATGCCCTCAGTCCTGGCTACACAGGATGTGGTGACCTCCTTCTGGGCATTCCTTTGAATCACCCCCACCAACAGAACATTTGAGTCCAGGCTGGGCACCGTGGCTCAAGTCAATCAGCCCTGTGCACTGGGAGTTTGAAGTGGGAGATTGCCTGAGTCCAGGAGTCGGAGACCAACCCTGGTTTGTGTGGAGAATGGAGTCAGGCCTTCTGGGGCATGTGGCCGAACGTGCAGGATGGACATGTATGGTGGCCACCCTTGAAACATCCTGCAATGACAGGCTATAAAGCGCCTTTTCCTCTCACATCCTTGAGAGTGACTCCTCGTGTAGGATGGCAGGTTTAGTGGTGGTGGTGGTGGTGATTATTATTTGGAGTAGGAATCCTGCTCTGCCTCCCAGAACAGAGTGCAGGGGCATGGTCATGGCCACCGTGGACAGCACCTGCCAGGATCAGTCGATCCTCCCACATCAGCCCCCTGAGTGGCTGGAACAACAGGCCTGCACCATCATGCCTGGCTAATCTTTGGATTTATTTTTGATGTCCAAGACGAGGTCTTTCCCTGGGTCCCAGGCTGGTGTTGAACCAGCAGGCTCATGTCATCCACTCACCTGGCCCTCCAAAAGGCCAGGAGGCCAGGCTAAGACCCTGAGCCCAACCTGTGGTTGTGGTGGTGGTAGAGGTTGTTGTTATTATTCAGAGTTGGAGTCTCACTCTGTTGCCCAAGCTGGAGCTCAGGGACCCACTCTGGGCATTCAGGGCTTCCACCAACTGGGGCTCTGATAATCTCCCTGCCATGGCCTTCCAAGTGGCCAGAATGACAGGGATGCGCCACCATGCTCCGCTTATTTTTTTGGCTTCTTGTAGAGACAAGGTCTCTCCAAGGTGCCCAGGCTGGTCTTGAACCTGGGGTCTCAAGTCATCCTCTTGCCTCAGTCTCCCAGATAGCAGGGATGACAGGCATGAGCCCCCACACCTAACATCCAAACACCTCTCTGGTCCCCACCACGAAGCCCACTCCCTTTCGATGATCCAGTGTCCAGGAGCCAGCCTCAGAGGCCTTCACATTGACAGGGTCTGTAAGGACGAATACCCCAGGTTGCAGGGCCACTCTAGACCACTATCGGCCCTGCTTCTTCTACTCATCTTGTTATGTTCGCCGTTGGTATCTGAAGAGTTGGGGGATGCAACAAAATAGTAGTCAATTAAAAGAAAATATTCGTAGAAACAAGCAATTAGTGAAACGGAAAATTTTCTGTCAAGATATGACCCTCCATTGAGTTACACTGTCCCCCCTTTTGGTGTTTGAACCCACAACAATGGTTAAAAACTGCAGGTGGCACTCTGCTAGCCCTGGGATCCTTGGGTTTAATGTGCATTATTGCTCTCTTTATCCCTCTCAGGGGACTATAGACACAAATTATAAATATCATGTTTGGCATTATAATACGCTTAATAGTTTTAGTTTTTTAATGGGTTTCTAATTAGACAGTTTGGGGAATTTGTCTCCCTTTGATAATTGTGAAGTGTTATATAGGTATTTTTAGCATAACGAAAATGGTTGTTGTGATGATTACGAGTGTTTTAATTTTAGGTGCGGTCATTTATGCAAGAAAACGGATGACCCTATAATTTGCAGACTACACAAACTTTTTGCATAGAGTAGGTGGTTAATATGAAAGGTTGAAATAGTAGAAAAGGCTTTGCAGTTGTATTTAGAAAAATTAAAATGTTAGGAAAACAAGTTAGGCATTACGTTGTTAAAAGTTTAAATGATTAGGGTTAATAGTTTGAGAAAACACGTGTGAAAAATTACATGATTTAAAGATTATATCAGTGGATACATTGTTACAAATTTGAGGGAAGACAGACAGCATTTTATCATGTTTAGAACAATGATCAAAACAAAATAAATACATCTGAGTTTGAAGGTCAAACTGTGTGTAACTAAAAGTATAAAAAGAACTTGAAAAGAAAAATAAATTGGCATCTGTTCTACATAACAACAAGGTCAGTGTCCAAGTTTTCTCCTACATTGACACCGTTCCTCTTTCAGGAAACCCTGACCTGCTGGACCTGGACTCTGGCAAGTGGCGCCCGAACATGGACCTGAAAGTTAAGCCTTATTTTAATTGGAAGGTATTGGAACTTACCTAGTGTGCAGCAGACCCCTCTGTAGAGACAGGCAAAGCTAGGAAGAGTAAGCAGTTTGAAAACTGTGATGTGATCATGAGCAAGAGTGAATTTAAAGATAGAAAATTGTTCAAAAGTATTTTGATGCATATGCATTCTAAAAGAGGAATTTAAGTTTCCTCTAAGCTGAACTTGGGGGCTCAGTCTGTAATCCCGCACTTTGGGAGACTGAGGTGAGTGGATTACCTGAGCTCGCGTGTTTGAGACCTGCATGGGCAACTTGGAGAGAC
>NW_007239120.1:0-3852 GCF_000164805.1 Carlito syrichta
CTAGCTAGCCAGCTGACTTAACTACCTGACTTAGCTAGCTACCTAGCTAGCTAGCTGATTTAATAGTTAGCTAACTAGCTACCTGGCTAGCTGGCTGACCTAAATTGTATGCTATCCAAATAACTACCTATTTAACAAGCTGACTTAAAAAGTTAGCTGCCTATCTAGATAGCTGATTTAACCAGCTAGCTAACTAGTTAGCTTACTCGTTATCTAACGTGCTAGCTAGCTGACTTAATCATCTGACTTAACTCATTAGTTAATGAGCTAGCTAGCTGACTCAACCAGCTGACTTAACTCTTTAGCTAACTAACTAGCTAGCTGACTCATCCAGCTGACTTAACTCGTTATCTAACTTTCTAGCTAGCCTACTCCAGCAGCTTACTCAACCCATTTGCTACCTAACTAGCTAGATGACTCAATCAGCTGATTTAACCAATTAGTTGACTAACTACCTGACTCTACCTGCTAAATTAACCCATTAGCTAACTACCTATCTAGCTGTCTTAGCCAGCTGAGTAAATTAGCAAGATGACTTAACTAGCTGACTTAGCTAGGTGACTTAACTACTTAGCTAGCTGACTTAACTGGCTGACTTACCTCGACAGCTAGCTGACTTAACTACCAGAATTCAATATTTGGCTAACTATTTAACTAGCTTAATATCTATCTGATTTAATAATTAGCAATCTAGTTAGGTAGCAGACTTAAGTAGTTGACTTAAATAGTTAGCTAACTAGTGAGCTAGCTGACTTAGCAAGCTGACATAGCTAGTGACCTTGTTAGCTAGCTGACTTAGAGATGACTAAACTAGTTGCCTAACGAGGTAGCTACCTCACTTAACTAGTTGGTTAATGAGTTAGCTAACAGATTTAACTAGCTTTTAAATGAGTTAACCAGCTCACTTAAGTAGTTAGTTAATGAGTTAGCTGGGTGACAACATTTTGGCTGACGAGTCAGCTGACTACTTAGCTGGTTAAACACATTGGCTGACTACTAGACCAACTTGTTAGATGGCTTAATATTTGCCCAAATAATCGACTGACTAGTTAGCTGGGTTAGCTAGTTTACTGACGTTTTGGGCCACTAGCTAGCTCACTTAACCAGTTGTCTGGCTGTGTTCCTGACCTAATTAGTCAGCCGACTAGCTGGCCAATAACTCAGGTGGCCTAACTATTTGGCCTACTAGTTACCTGAGCTAACTTGACACCTGAAAAGTGGGCCAACTAGTCAGCCGATGGGTTAGCTTAGTTAACTACTTGGCTGTCTACTCCTCTACCGGTTAGCTGACTTAACTATTCGGCTGGCGAGTGAGCCAATTGGTCAGCTAAATTAAATAGTCGGCCAGCGAATGAGCTGACTGGTCAGCTGATTTGAGTCGGCTAGCGAGTGAGCTGTCTGGTCAGAAGACTTACCTAGTCAGCTGGCAAGTGAGCCGTCAGTTGAACCAACTTACCTACTTGGCCCGCAGGTAAGCCAAAGTGTGAGCTGTCTTAACAAGTAAGCTGGTGTGCGAGCCTACTGGTGAGCTGACTTAACTACATGACTGGCGAGCAAGTTACTAGTTAGCTGTCCTGTTGGCATGCGAGTATGCCAACATGTGAGTTGGTCTGTTGGCTGGCGAGCGTGCTGACTAGTTAGCTGACCTGATAGAGAGAGCGAGCCCACTAGTTAGCTGACCAAGAAGCTGAGTTTGTGGCCAACTAGTTAGCTAAGTAACTAGTTGATTTACTAGCTCACTTAACTAGCTAGCTGATTATCAAGCTGACATAACTAGCTAACAAATAAGCTATCTATCTTTCTAGATAACTGATTTAACTAGCTAGCTAAGTGGCTACTTAGCAGGCTAGCTGACTTTATCTAGCTGACTAGCTATCTGACTTGCTAGCTGACTTAACTAGCTAGCTGAATTGTTAGCTGACTTGCTGCCTGACTTAACTAGTTATTTGGCTAGCTAGCTAACATAACTAGCTGACTAGTTCGCTGGCTAGCTAGCTTGACTTGCTAGTTACCTGAATGGCTAGCTGGCTAGGCAGCCAGTTAGCTAGCTAGTGGACTGGCCGGCTAGCTGGCTGGCCATCCATCTTTAATAACTAGCCAAATGTCTGGACAGTAGGATAGCAAGCTGGGTTTACTATACAGCTGGCTTAACTAGCAGGCCACATACCTGACCAGCCTGCTAGCCAGCAGGCATAACGTGCCAGCCAACTACCTAACCAGCCAGCTAATCGGCTGACTTAACTACCTGACTTAACTAGATAACCATCTTGGTAGCCAGCTGGCTTAACTAGCCAGCCACCTAGCTAGCCAGATGCCTAACCAGCTCACTTAACTTGCTGACTTAGCTGGCTAGCCAGATGACTTAATTAGCTAGCTACCACATAGACAGGTGGGTAGCCAACTGACTTAACTAGCTTACATAACCAGTTAGAAAGTTGGCTAGCCAACTGACTTATCTTGCTAGCAACCTAGCTAGCCATATTGCTAGCCACTTAACTTGCTAGTCAGCTGGCTAGTCAGCTGACTTAACTAGCTGAAAACACTAGGTAGCCAGGTGGCTAGCCAGCTGACTTAACTAGCTAGTTATCTATGGATTCCGCTGCTTTCCTGCTGACTTAACTACCTAACTACCTAGCTAACCAGCTGACTAGCGAGCTGCATTCACTAGGTGACTTAACTAGCTAGCCTGTTGGCTAGCCAGCTGAATTAACAAGCAAGCTACCAAGCTAGGCAACTGGCTAACCAGGTGACTTAACTAGCTTACTTAACTAGCTGGCCAGCTGACTTAACTAGCTGACTTAGCTAGGTAGCTATCTAGCTAGTCAGCTAACTATAAAAGCTGAAATAAGTAGCTAGCTAGCTAGCTAGCTAGCCGAATTAACTAGCTGACTTAACTAGCTAGCTAGCTGACATAAATAGCTGACTTAACTAGCTAACTAGCTAGCCAGGTGACTTAACAAGCTTAAATAACTAGATAGACAGTTGTGTAGCCATCTGATTTAACTAGCATTTTAACATGCTAGCGAGCTGGCTAGGCAACCGACTTAATGAGTTGACTTAACTACCTAGCGACCTGGTTAGTCAGCTGACTTAACTAGTTGATTATTGATCAAGGCAGCTGGCCAGGCAGGTGACTAAACTAGATGACTTAACTAATTATCCAGCTGGCTAGCCAGCTAACCTAACTAGCTCTCTAACTCTATAGCCACCTGGATAGCCAGCTGACTTAACTAGCTGACTTAATTAGTTAGAAAGCTTGCTAGCCTACTGACTTAACTAGGTCACTACCTAGCTAGCCAACTTGCAGCCATCTGAATTAACTAGCTGTCGTAACTAGCTGACCTGCTTTCTATCCAATTGGTTTAACTAACTTGCTACATAGCTTGTCAGCTGGTTATTCAGCTGAATTATTTAGGTGACTTATCTAGGTAGACAGCTGTCTAGCTGGCTGACTTAATTAGCAAGCTACCTACATAGCCAACCTGCTAGTCAGCTGACTTAACTAGGTGACTTACCTAGCTAGCCAGCTTGCTAGACTGCTGACATAAGTAGCTAGCTAGCTAGCTAGCAACCTGGCTGGCTAGCTGATTTAATTTGCTGCCTTAGCTAGCTAACTAACTGACATATCTAGCTGACTTAACTAGCTAGTTTCCTATCTTGCCAGCTGACTTAACTAGCTGAAATAACTAGTGAGCCAGCTGGGTGCCCATCTGACATAAATAGGTTTTTAACAAGCTTGCCAGCTAGCTAGAAAACTGAATTAATGTGCTGACTTAACTAACTGTGCAGCTGAATAGCCAGCTGACTTAACTAGCTGTCCAGTTGTCTAGCCACCTGAATTAATTGCCTGTG
>NW_007239121.1:0-748 GCF_000164805.1 Carlito syrichta
GTCAGCTAGTTAAGTCAGCTGGCCATCCATCTTGGGAGCTAGGTAGTTAACTTGTTAAGTCATCTAGATAAGTCAACTGGCTAGATAGGTAGCTAGCTAGTAAAGTCAGCTAGCTAAGTCAGCTGGCTAGCTATTTGGTTAGTTAAGTCATCTGGCTAGCCAGCTGCCTATCAGGGTAGCTGTCTAATTAAGTCATCTTACTAGCCAGCTGACTAGCTAGTTAAGTCACGTAGTTAAGTCAGTTCGCTGGCCAGCAGGTTAGCTAGGTAGTTAAGTGGTTAGCTCAGCTGGCAAAATAGCGTTCTATGTAGGTAGGTAGCTACCTAAGTCATATGGCTGGCCTTTAGGCTATCTAGTTATGTCAGCTAGATAAGTTCACTGGCTAATCAGCTTTCTAGCTAGGTAGATAGCTAATTAAGTCTGCTGGCTAGCCAGCTGGCTACATCCTTAAATCAGCTAGTTCAATCAAATGTGTAGTCTACTGCATAGCTAGGTAGATAGGCAATTAATTCAGGTGGCTAGACAGCTGGACAGCTAGTTAAGTCAGCTGGCTATTCAGCTGCACAATTAGTTAAGTCAGCACATTAATTCAGTTTTCTAGCTAGCTGGCAAGCTTGTTAAAAACCTATTTATGTCAGATGGGCACCCAGCTGGCTCACTAGTTATTTCAGCTAGTTAAGTCAGCTGGCAAGATAGGAAACTAGCTAGTTAAGTCAGCTAGATATGTCAGTTAGTTAGCTAGCTAAGG
>NW_007239122.1:0-1653 GCF_000164805.1 Carlito syrichta
CAGCAAGGCTCCCACCCTCTTAAACAAAATGGGCAAGAGAGGCCTTATCTTCTTTCAAAGTTAAATTTCAATTCAATGGCTCCCAAACACTTGAATAAGACATTCCTTTGGAGATGATGAGGTATTAAAAGAGACTTATGTGCATTTCAAAGAGGACAGAGAAAATGATGCTGGGTGAGGTGCAGCGTATTGCTCCATTGGTTCTCTTGACTCAGAGAGGGTCCCAAGTATAGTTTAAGACAGAATTTATTAGAAAGAAGGAGACATGTCCAAAAGGTATGGGTGCCTTAAGAGAAAGGACATGTACTTTCGCTTGATGTTGGGAGCCAGCCTTGGAGGCCCGCCTGATTGAC
The DNA here is from genome assembly GCF_000164805.1 of Carlito syrichta. Lineage (NCBI taxonomy): Eukaryota > Metazoa > Chordata > Mammalia > Primates > Tarsiidae > Carlito > Carlito syrichta. Next base: position 354 of record NW_007239122.1, read on the forward strand.
AAAGTCCAGGTGCGCTGAGAACCCCCGGCCGCAAAGCGAGTCCGGGCAGCTGAAGCCCTTCTGTCTTCCATCTTTGCTGTTGATACAGCTGAAGAAATTCTGTGCAGTCGTGGAAGAAGAAGATGGCATGTTTATGCGAAGAATCACAGCTAACCTGGAAATGTCATGGTTCATTTTTCCATTTCCCACTATGCTGTTTGGCCTTTTCTAACATATGCAAGGGTTAAACTCTGAAGCACATCAAGAATGCTTTCTTTCACTTGGTTATAAGTTACTAGATATTGCTTAAGTAATAAATGATATTAGTATATTCACTCCTTATTTGATTTAGAATTATGCAGTTTAGTGTTTAGACATAAGGTTTTTTAGAAGCACAAGTTTATACTAAGTTCATTATGAATTCATTATAAGTTCTAACACTTACCTAGGAGTTATGTAGGTGATTTATAACACTGTTTTCACTGACTTAGGATAAAGATTATCTTTAAGGTTTTTACTTAGTTCAATAGTTAAAACTCTAAGTTAACATTTATAGTGTGGGTTTTCACTGAACTCATAATATACTAATCAGACACTTTTATGATAGCTTAGCTAAAGACAGAAAGCAACCTTGGGGGCCTGGGAAACATTACTAAAAGCTTCTTTTGAGTTTTCTTTAGAAGCAAGCACTGCAGGATAAGAGAAAAGTAATGAAGACACCTGGACAAGAAAGGCAATTACAGAACTCTGAAGGCCATAAAACCCCAGAAGAAAGACTACTGCTAAACTTTCTGGAGATAGTTCAAGGACTGCAATTCGGGACTTTGGACTAAAACTATCATCTTTGACCTTATGAGTAAGACTCATTGTCTGAATGTTTTTTTTTTTTTTTTTTTTTTAATTAATCAGTATTTTTATTATAGTTTTGTGGGGTACAGTTAAGGATTAGGTGTACAATTACGTTTCATTCAAACACCCTGTTGATAAAAGGTGTTTTCCCAGCCCCAAACAGATATTTGCTACTGTTAATCCCCTCCCCCTCCCCCCCATAGTTTCCCAGTACCGTCAGTCATTTTGTTATAGTATTACATTGGATGTTCAAGGTCCATTATATGAGTGAGAACATGTGATATTCTGATCTTTGTTTCTGTGTGAGGTCACTCAGTATTATAGACTCTAGTTCCATCCAGGTTGCTGCAAAATTCATGATTTTGTTCTTTTTTATGGCTGCGTAATATTCCATCGTGTATATGTACCACATTTTTTTATTCCAGTCCTCTTTTGATGGGCAGCATGGTTGGTTTCCAGGTTCTTGCTATTG
>NW_007239123.1:0-416 GCF_000164805.1 Carlito syrichta
CCCCAGCCACAAAACCAGCCAGTACCCGCTACAGCGACTCTAGCAACCCCGCTCGCGCGACCGCCGTCCCAACCCGCAAGCGCTCTCCCCAGTCCCCCTCCCAGCTTTCTCAGCAGGCCCTGTATAGCCCGTCGCCCATCTTGCTGGGCGCCACTTCTCCGGCCCACGGCTCTGCGGCCCGGTGAGCCTCGCCCGGGGTCGCGCTCATACACTTGTCCCGGCTCCTTTGTTGCCGTTCCGCCTGCTCTGGTTTCGTTGACCTTACATTTGGTGCCGAAACCCGGGAGGGCGGTGCGGGGCCCCAGCGGGCTCCCCCCTCCTCTCCCGATCCGGGACCTCTCTCGGGAACAGGCCTGGCCCCTGGACCTCAGACAACGCGGTGAGTCCCTCGCTTTCCCTGACTTCTCCTCCTGCCC
>NW_007239124.1:0-555 GCF_000164805.1 Carlito syrichta
GTTGGCTGGTGAGTGAGCTGACTGGTCAGAAGACTTAACTAGTCAGCTGGTGAGTGAGCCAACCAGTGAGTTGCTTTAACTAGTGGGCCGGTGAGGGAGCCAACTGGTGAGCTGACTTCTTGGCCGGCGAATGAACCAAATAGTTAGGTCACCTGTTGGCTGGTGAGCAAGCTGACTAGTTAGCTTACCTATTGACTGGCAAGCAAGTGGACTAGTTAACTGACCTGATGGCAAACGAGCAAGCTGGCTAGTTAGCTGATCAGTTAGCTGAGTTGCTAGGCGACTAGTTAGCTAAGTAACAAGTTGATTTGCAAGCTGACTTAACTAGCTAGCTGACTAGCTAGCTGGCTACCCAGATGACATGACTAGCTAGCAAACTAGCTGTCTAGCTGTCTAGCTAGCTGACTTACCTAGCTAGTTGCAAGGTAAGTGAGCTGGCTAACTGACTTAACTATCTAGCTGACTATCTAGCTGACTGGCTAGCTGACATAAATTGCTAATTGACTACCAAGTTGACTAGCTAACTGACTTAACTAGCTTTCTGAATAGTTAGCT
>NW_007239125.1:0-410 GCF_000164805.1 Carlito syrichta
CTAGCTAGCTGACTAGCTAGCTGGCTACCCAGATGACATGACTAGCTAGCAAACTAGCTGGCTAGCTGTCTAGCTAGCTGACTTACCTAGCTAGTTGCAAGGTAAGTGAGCTGGCTAACTGACTTAACTATCTAGCTGACTATCTAGCTGACTGGCTAGCTGACATAAATTGCTAATTGACTACCAAGTTGACTAGCTAACTGACTTAACTAGCTTTCTGAATAGTTAGCTGACATGCTAGATTACTTAACTAGCTAGCTGGCTAGCTAGATGACATTACTCACTGACTAGCTAGTTGCCTGACTTGCAGGCTAGCCAGCTGACTTAACTAGCTAGCTACCTGGCTGAATAGATGTCTAGCCAGCTGGCTTAACTAGATAGCTACCCAACTGGCCAGAGAGGCAGCCAGG
>NW_007239126.1:0-8616 GCF_000164805.1 Carlito syrichta
TTTCTTGTCTGGTACAGGACAGGCTCTCTCAGGTGCAGAGCTCTCCCATCAGGGGCAAGACACTCTCTCTCGGGTGCAGGGCTTTATTGTCAGGTACAGGACATAGTGTATCAGATGCAGTTCTCTCCTATCAGGTGCAGAACAGGCTTTCTTGGTTTCAGGGCTCCCCTATCAGGTGTAAGAAAGGCTTTTGAGGGTGCAGGGCTCTCCCATCAGGTGCTGGACAATCACCCTTGAATGCAGGACTTTCTTGTCTGATACGTGACAGGCTCTCTCAGGTGCAGGGCTCTCCCTTCAAGTGTCAGACAGGCTTTCTTGGGTGCAGGGCTCTCCCATCAGGTGCAGGACAGGCTCTCCCAGGTGCAGGGCTTTCCTGTTAGGTGCAGGACATAATGTCTCGGGTGTAGGGCTCTCCCATCACGTTCAGGGCAGGCTTTCTTGGGTGCAGGCCTCTTCCATCAGGTGCAGAATAATGTCTCTCAGATGCAGCACTTTCTTGTCAATATAGCACAAAATGTCTCAGGTGCAGAGCTCTCCCATCAGGTGCAGTACAAGCTTTCTTTGGTGCAGGACTCTCCCATCAGTTGCAGGACAGGCTTACTTGAGTGCAGGGCACTCCAATCAGGTACAGGACAATCTCAGGTGCAGCGCTTTCTTGTCAGGTGCAGGACAGACTGTTTCGGGTGTAGGGCTCTCCCATCAGGTCCGCGGCAGGGTTTCCTGGGTGCAGGGCTGTCCCATCTGGTGAAGGACAGGCTTCCTTGGGTGCAGGGCTCTCCCATCAGGTGCAGGACAGGTTTACTTGGGTGCTCAACTCTCTATCTCATCAATTGCAGGACAATCTCTCACAGGTGCAGTACTTTCTTGTCAGGTACGGACCAGGCTCTCTTAGGTGCCGGGCTCTGCCATCAGGTGCAGGCCATGATCTCCTAGGTGCAGGCTCACCCATCAAGGGCAAGACAATCTCTTTCACATGCAGGGACTCTTGTCAGGTACAGGACGGAGTCTTCCAGGTGCAGGGCTCCCCCATGAGGTGCAGTAAAATCACCCTTGGGTGCTGGGCTTTCTATTCAGGTCTGGGACAGTCTTTCTCGGTTGCAGGGCACTCTAGATCAGGTGCAGGACTCTCCCATCAGGTGCAGGACAGGCTCTTGGGTGCAGGGCTCTACCATCAGGTTCAGGGCAGGCTTACTTGGGTGCTTGACTCTCTCTCTCTCTCAACTGGAGCAGGACAATCTCTCGCGGGTGCAGGACTTTCTTGTCAGGTACGGACCAGGCTCTCTTAGGTGCAGGACTCTCCCATCAGGTGCAGGTCAGGCTCTCTTGGGTGCAGGGCTCACCCATGAAGGGCAGGACAGTTTCTTTCACATGCAGGGACTGTTGTCAGGTACGGGATGGACTCTTCCAGGTCAGGACTCTCCGATCAGGTGCCGGACAAGTTTTTGTCAGGTCAGGGGCTCCCATCAGGTGCAGGACAATGTCTTTCGGGTGCAGGGCTTTCTGGTCTGCTACAGGCCTCACTCTCTCAGGTGCAGAGCTCTCCCATCAGGTGCAGGACACTCTCTCTCAGATGCAGAGCTTTCTTGTCAGGTACAGGACTGACTGTATTGGGTGCAGTTCTCTCCCATCAGGTGCCGAAGAGGTTTTCTTGGGTTCACGGCTCCCCTATCAGGTGTAAGACAGGCTTTTGTGGGTGCAAGGCTCTCCCTTCAGGTGCTGGACAATCTCCCTCTGGTGCAGAACTTTCTTGTCTGGTACAGGACAGGATAACTCAGGTGCAGGGTTCTCCCTCAGGAGCCAGACAGGCTTCCTTGGGTGCAGGGCTCTCCCATCAGGTGCAGGACAGGCTTTTTGGGTGCAGGGCTCTCCCATCAGTTGCAGGACAGGCTTACTTGGGTGCAGGACTCTCCCATCAGAGCAAGGACAATCTCTCACGGATGCAGGACTCTCTTGTCAGGTAATGGTCAGGATTTTACAGGTGCAGGACTCTCCCATCAGGGTCAGGACAGGCTTTCTTAGGTGCAGGGCTCTCCCATGAGGTGCAGGACAATCTGTCTTGGGTGCAGGGCTTCATGAGTGGTACAGGACAGGCTCTCTCATGTGCAGGGCTCTCCAATCAGGTGCAGAACAGGCTTTCTTGGGTGCAGGCCTCTCCCATCAGGTGCAGTATAATCTCCCTTGGGTGCAGGGCTTTCTTTTCAGATGAAGGACAGGATCTCTCGGTTGCAGGCCTCTCCCTTCAGGTGTAGGACAGGCTTAATTGAGTGCAGGGGCTATCCCATCAGTTGCAGGACAGGCTTACTTGAGTGCAGGGCTCTCCAATCCAGTACAGGACAATCTCTCTCGGGTGCAGGGCTTTCTTGTCAGGTGCAGGACGGACTGTCTCAGGTGTAGGACTCTCCCATCAGGTGCAGGACAGGCTTTCTTGGGTTCATGGTACCCTTATCAGGTATAAAACAGGCTTTCGTGGGTACAGGGCTCTCCCGTCAGGTGCTGGACAATCTCCCTCGGGTGAGGAACTTTCTTGTGTGGTACAAGACAGGCTCTCTCAGGTGCCCCTAGGCTCTCCCTTTGGGTGCCAGACAGGCTTTCTATGGTGCAAGGCTCTCCCATCAGGTGCAGGACAGGTTCTTGGGTATGGGGTTCTCCCATCAGGTGTCAGGCAGGCTTTCCAGGGTGCAGGGCTCTCCCCTCCTCAGGTGCAGGTCAATCTCTCTCGGGTGCATAGCTTTCTTGTCATGTACAAGACAGATTGTCTCAGGTGCAGGGCTCTCCCATCAGGTGCAGAACTGGCTTTCTTGGGTTCGGAGCTCTCCCTTAAGGTGCAGGACTGGCTTTCTCGTGTGCAGGGCTCTCCAATCAGTTGCAGGACAGGCTTTTTGGGTGCAGGGCTCTCCCATCAGGGTCAGGACAGGCTTTCTTAGGTGCAGGGCTCTCCCATCAGGTGCAGGACAATCTCTCTCGGGTGCAGGGCTTCATTGCTGATACGGGACAGGCTCTCTCATGTGCAGGGTTCTCCCATCAGGTGCAGAACTGGCTTTCTTGGGTGCAGGGCTCTCCCATCAGGTGCAGTAAAATCTCTGTCGGGTGCAGGGCTTTCTTTTCAGGTGAGGGATAGGCTCTCTCGGTTGCGGACCTCTCCCTTCAGGTGCAGGACAGGCTTTCTTGGGTGCAGGGCTCTCCTATCAGGTGCAGGAGAAGCTTTTGTGGGTGGAGGGCTCTCCCATTACGTGTAGGACAGTCTCGTGGGTGCAGGGCTCTCCCGTCACATGCTGGACAATCTCCCTCGAGTGCAGAACTTTCTTGTCTGGTACAGGACAGGCTCGCTCATGTGCGGGGCTCTCCCTTCAGGTGCAGGACAGGCTTCCTTGGGTGCAGGGCTCTCCCATCAGGTGCAGGACACACTTTCTTTGGTGCAAGCCTCTCCCATCAGTTGCAGGACAGGCTTACTTGAGTGCAGGGCTCTCCAATCCGGTGCAGGACAATCTCTCTCGGGTGCGGGGCTTTCTTGTCATCCAGTGCAGGATGGACTGTCTCAGGTGTAGGGCTCTCCCATGAGGTGCAGGAGAGGCTTTCTTGGATGTAGGGCTGTCCCATCTGGGGAAGGACAGGCCTCCTTGGGTGCAGGGCTCTCCGATCAGGTGCAGGACAGGCTTACTTGGGTGCTCGACTCCCTCTCTCATCAGGTGCAGGACAATCTCTTGCAGGTGCAGGACTTTCTGGTCAGGTATGCACCAGGCTCTCAGGTGAAGGGCTCTCCCGTCAGGTGCAGGCCAGACTCTCGTGGGTGCAAGGCTCACCCATCAAGGGCTGGACAATCTCTTTCGCGTGTAGGGACTATTGTCAGGTACGGGACGGAGTCTTCCAGGTGCAGGGCTCTCCCATCAGGTGCAATAAAATCACCCTCGGGTGCTGGGCTTTCTTTTCAGGTATGGGACAGTCTCTCTTGGTTGCAGAGCTCTCTAGGTCAGGTGCAGGACAGGCTTTCTTGGGTGCTGGGCTCTCCCATCAGGTGCAGGACAGGCTCTTGTGTGCAGGGCTCTCCCATCAGGTTCAGGGCAGGCTGTCTTGGGTGCAGGGCTCTTTCATCAGGTGCAGGCTAATCTCTCTCTGGTGCAGGGCTTTCTTATCAGGTACAGCACAGAGTGTCTCGGGTGCAGGGCTCTCCCATCAGCGGCAGGACAAGCTTTCTTGGTGCAGGGCTCTTCCACCAGTTGCAGGACAAGCTTACTTGAATGCAGGGCTCTCCAATCCGGTGCAGGACAATCTCTCTCGGGTGCAGGGCTTTCTTGTCAGGTGCAGGACAGACTGTCTCGGGTGTAGGGCTCTCCCATCAGGTGCAGGCCAGGCTTTCTTGGGTGCAAGACTCTCCCATCAAGTTCAGGACAATCTCTCTCGGGTGCCGGGCTTTCTTGTCAGGTGCAGGACAGACTATCTTGGGTGTAGGGCTCTCCCATCAGGTGCAGGACAGGCTTTCTTGGGTGCAGGGCTGTCCCATCTGGTGCAGGACAGGCTTCCTTGGGTGCTTGACTCTCTCTCTCTCACTCTCTCAACAGGTGCAGGACAATCTCTCGCGGGTGCAGGACTTCCTTGTCAGGTACAGACCAGGCTCTCTTAGGTGCAGGGCTCTCACATCAGCTGCAGGTCAGGCTCTTTTGGGTGCAGGGCTCACCTATCAAGGGCAGGGCAATCTCTTTCGTGTACAGGGACTCTTGTCAGGTACGGGACAGACTCTTCCAGGTGCAGGGCTCTCTGATCAGGTGCCGGACAGGCTTTCGTCGGTTCAAGGGCTCCCATCAAGTGTAGGACAGTGTCTTTCGGGTGCAGGGCTTTATTTTCTGCTTCGGGCCTGACTCTCTCAGGTGCAGAGCTCTCCCATGAGGTGCAGGGCACTCTGTCTCGGGTGCAGAGTTTTCTTGTCAGGAACAGGACTGACTGTATCAGGTACAGTTCTCTCCTATCAGTTGCAGAATAGGCTTTCTTGGGTTCAGGGCTCCCCTATCAGGTGTAAGACAGGCCTTCGTGGGTGCAGGGCTCTCACGTCAGGTGCTGGACAACTCCCTCCGGTGCAGGACTTTCTTGTCTGGTATGAAACAGGCTCTCTCAGGTGCAGGGCTCTCCCTTCAGGTGCCAGACAGGCTTTCTTGGGTGCAGGGCTCTCCCATCAGGTGCAGGACAGGCTTTTTGGATGCAGGATTCTCCCATCAGTTGCAGGACAGGCTCTGCCATCAGGTGCAGGACAATCTCTCGGGGATGCAGGACTCTCTTGTCAGGTAAGGGTCAGGATTTTACAGGTGCAGGGCTCTCCCATCAGGGTCAGGACAGGCTTTCTTAGGTGCAGGGCTCTCCCATGAGGTGCAGGACAATCTGTCTTGGGTGCAGGGCTTCATAAGTGGTACGGGACAGGCTCTCTCATGTGCAGGGCTCTCCCATCAGGTGCAGAACAGGCTTTCTTGGGTGCAGGGCTCTCCCATCAGGTGCAGTACAATCTCCCTCAGGTGCAGGGCTTTCTTTTCAGGTGAAGGACAGGATCTCTCAGTTGCGGGCCTCTCCCTTCAGGTGTAGGACAGGCTTACTTGAGTGCAGGGCTGTCCCATCAGTTGCAGGACAGGCTTACTTGAGTGCAGGGCTCTCCAATCCGGTGCAGGACAATCTCTCTCGGGGGCAGGGCTTTCTTGTCAGGTGCAGGACGGACTGTCTCAGGTGTAGGACTCTCCCATTAGGTTCAGGACAGGCTTTCTTGGGTTCATGGTTCCCCTATCAGGAGTAAGACAGGCTTTTGTGGGTGCAGGGCTCTCCCATCAGGTGCTGGACAAGCTCTCTCAGGTGAGGAACTTTCTTGTGTGGTACGGAACAGGCTCTCTCAGGTGCAGGGCTCTCCCCTTGGGTGCCAGACAGGCTTTCTAGGGTGCAGGGCTCTCCCTTTGGGTGCCAGACAGGCTTTCTAGGGTGCAGGGCTCTCCCATCAGGTGCAGGACAGGCTCTTGGGTATGGGGCTCTCCCATCAGTTGTCAGGGCAGGCTTTCCAGGGTGCAGGGCTCTCCCCTCAGGTGCAGGACAATCTCTCTCGGGTGCATAGCTTTCTTGTCATGTACAAGACAGACTGTCTCAGGTGCCGGGCTCTCCCATCAGGTGCAGAACAGGCTTTCTTGGGTTCGGAGCTCTCCCTTAAGGTGCAGGACTGGCTTTCTCATGTGCAGGGCTCTCCCATCAGCTGCAGGACAGGCTTTTTGGGTGCAGGGCTCTCCCATCAGTTGCAGGACAGGCGTATTTGGGTGCAGTGCTCTCCCATCAGGTGCAGGACAATCTCTCGCGACTGCAGGACTCTCTTGTCAGGTAAAGGACAGGATTTTACAGGTGCAGGGCTCTCCCATCAGGGTCAGGACAGGCTTTCTTAGGTGCAGGGCTCTCCCATCAGGTGCAGGATAATCTCTCTGGGGTGCAGGGCTTCATGGCTGGTACGGGACAGGCTCTCTCATGTGCAGGGCTCCCCTATCAGGTGTAAGACAGGCTTTCATGGGTGCAGGGCTCTCCCGTCAGGTACAGGACAGGCTTTCTGGGTGCAGGGCTCTCCCATCAGTTGCAGGACAGGATTACTCGGGTTCAGGGCTCTCCCATCAGATACAGGACAATCTCTCGCAGATGCAGGACTCTCTTGTCGGTAAGGGTCAGGATTTTACAGGTGCAGGGCTCTCCCATCAGGGTCAGGACAGGCTTTCTTAGGTGCAGGGCTCTCCCATGAGGTGCAGGACAATCTCTCTCGGGTGCAGGGCTTCATGAGTGGTACGGGACAGGCTCTCTCATGTGCAGGGCTCTCCCATCTGGTGCAGAACAGGCTTTCTTGGGTGCAGGGCTCTCCCATCAGGTGCAGTACAATCTCCCTCAGGTGCAGGGCTTTCTTTTCAGGTTAGGGACAGGCTCTCTCAGTTGCAGGCCTCTCTCTTCAGGTGCGGGACAGGCTTACTTGAGTGCAGGGCTGTCCCATCAGTTGCAAGACAGGCTTACTTGAGTGCTGGGCTCTCCAATCCGGTGCAGGACAATCTCTCTCAGGTGCAGGGCTTTCTTGTCAGGTGCAGCATGGACTCTCTCGGGTGTACAGCTCTCCCATCAGGTGCAGGACAGGCTTTCTTGGGTTCAGGGTTACCCTATCAGGTGTAAGACAGGCTTTCGTGGGTGCAGGGCTCTCCCATTAGGTGGTGGACAATCTCCCTTGGGTGCAGGACTTTCTTGTCTGGTATGGGACAGGCTCTCTCAGGTGCAGGGCTCTCCCTTCAGATGCCAGACAGGCTTTCTTGGGTTCAGGGCTCTCCCATCAGGTGCAGGACAGGCTCTTGGGTATCTGGTGTCAGGGCAGGCTTTCCTGGCTGCAGGGCTCTCCCCTCATGTGCAGGACAATCACTCTCGGGTGCATAGCTTTCTTGTCAGGCTTTCTTGGGTTCAGGGCTCTCCCATCAGGTGCAGGACAGGTTTTCTTGGGTGCAGGGCTCTCCTATCAGTTGCAGGACAGGTTTTCTTGGTGCAGCATTCTCCCATCAGTTTTTTCCCTGGCTTACTTGGGTGCATGGCCTCCTATCAGGTGCTGGACAATCTTTCGCGGGTGCTGGACTTTCTTGTCATGTATGGGACAGGCTTTTTCAGGTGCAGGGCTCTCCCATCAGGTGTAGGACAGGCTCTTGGGTGCATGGAAGAGCCAGTAGGTGTCAGGGCAGGCTTTCTTGGGTGCAGGGCTCTGCTCTCAGGTGCAGGACAATCTCTTTTGGGTAGAAGCCTTTAGGTATGGAACAGGTGTCTCAGGTGTAGGTCTCTCCCATCAGGTGCAAACAGGCTTTCTTGGGTTCAGGGTTCTCCCATCAGGTACAGGACAGGCTTTCTTGGGTTCAGGGCTCTCCTATCAGGTGCAGTAAAATCTTCCTCAGTGCAGGTCTATCTTTTCAGATAACGGACAGGCTCCCTCTATCCAGGGCTCTCCAGATCAGGCGCAGGACAGACTTTCTTGGGTTCTGGGCTCTCCCTTCTGGTGTAGGGCAGGCTTTCTTGGGTGCAGGACTCTCCCTTCAGGTTTCAGGGCAGTCTTTTGTGGATGCAGTGCTCTCTCCTCAGGTGCAGGGCAATCTCTCTCGAGTCCAGGGTTTTCTTGTCAGACACAAGACAGACTCCTATCAGGTGCAGAACAGGCTTTTGGGTTCAGGGCTCTCCCATCAGGTGCTGGACAGGCTTTTGGGTTCAGGGCTCTCCCATCAGGTGCTGGACAGGCTCTCTCAGTTGCAGGACTCTCCCATTAGGTGCAGAACAGGCTTTCTTGGGTGCAGGGCTTTGTTTTCAGGTATGGGACAGGCTCTCTCTTTTGGGGGCTCTCCCTTCATGTGCAGGACAGGCTTTCTTAGGTGCAGGGCAGCGTTTCATGGGTGGAGGGCTCTCCCATCACATGTAGGACAGGCCTTCTTGGGTTCCCAGCTCTCCCATCAGGTGCAGTAAAATATCTCTCGGGTACAGGCCTTTCTTTTCAGGTACGGGACTGGCTCTCTGAGTTGACAGGCTCTCAGGTGCAGGAGAGGCTCTTGGATGCAGGGCTCTCCCATCGGTGCAGGGAGGCTTTTGTGGGTGCAGGGCTCTCCC
>NW_007239127.1:0-430 GCF_000164805.1 Carlito syrichta
CTCCAGGGACGGGGAGAAAATGTAGGGCATCCAGGTCCTGTCTGTGTACAAGTACAGCAGGGACCCCTTGATGGCGTCTGGCTCAGGGACCTGCACGGAGGACTGTCCAATGGCACACCCAGGAGGACCGCTGGCTTTTGTTCTCAGGCTGCTCAGAGTACTGGACACTCACCCAGCCATCCTCCTGCTGGACCAGACCTTCTGCAGGGCCTCCCACACACGCTCCAGCCAGTCCTCGGCTTTGTCCCGTGAAGAGGCCCACAGGGCCAGCCTCCGGCCAGAGACCAAGTCAAAGAGCCCGTTGCTGTGAGCCGGCCCCACGGCCTTGCAGCGCAGCAGGGAGCAGCTCTGCATGCAAGTGCGCTTCCCATGGCCTGGGTAAAGGCGGAGCTCCAACAGGGACAGCTGGCAGAAGATGCCCATGACACCC
>NW_007239128.1:0-422 GCF_000164805.1 Carlito syrichta
ACTGGTCAGGTGACTTAACAAGTTGGCAAGCGAGTCGACTGGTAAGCTGACTTAACTAGTCAGCCAGCAAGTAAGCGAACAGGTCAGCTGACATAACTAATCTACTGGTGAGTGAGCTGACTGGTCAGCTGACTTTGGTCTCCTGGCAAGAGAGACGAATGTTTAGAAAACTTAACTAGTTGGTCAGTGAGTGAGCAGACCGGTGAGCCAAATTAACTAATTGGCCGTCAAGTGAGCCCATGTGTGAGATGCCTTAACTAGTCGACCAGCAAGAGAGCCAATGGTGAGCTGACAACTAACCGACTGGCAAGCAAGATGACTAGTTAGCTGTCCTTTGGCCTGCAAAAAAAGTTGATGAGTTAGTTGAATTATTTGCTGGCAAGTGATTCGACTAGTTTGCTGACCGATTGGCAGGTAATGAG
>NW_007239129.1:0-735 GCF_000164805.1 Carlito syrichta
AGAAATGGAATATAATGAAGAGGAATGCAATGGAATAGTGGAATGGAGTGGAATCCAATGGAATGTAATGGAATGGAGAGGAATGGAATGGAGAGAAATTAAAGGGAAAGGAATGGAATGGAATTGAATGTAATAGAATGAAATGTAGTGAAATGGAATGCAGAAAAATGGAATGGAGAGAAATGAAGAGGAATGTAATGGAATCAATGGAATGGAAGGAAAGGGATGCAATTGAGTGTAAGAAATTGAATGGAAGTGAGGAATGGAATGGAATGGAAAGGAATGGAATGGAAGGCAGAGGAAAGAAATGGAATGCTGGGGAATGGAATGGAAAGAAATGGAATGAAATGATGAAGAATGGAATGTAATGTAATATAGGGGAATGCATTGAAATGGTGATGAATGAAATGAATAAGAATGGACTGGAACGGAATCGCAAGAAAAGGAAAGGAGAGGTATGGAATGGAATGGAATGGAAGAGGAAAAGAATGGAGAAAAATTGAATGGATTGGAATTGAATGGAGAGGAAAGGAGTGGAAAGGAAAAGAAGGGAATGGAAGGGAGAGGAATGGAATGGAATAGAATGCAATGGAATGAAGATGGATGGAATGTAGTGAAATGGAATGGAGAGGAATGGAATAGAAAGTAATTGATTGCATGGCAAAGAGAGGGATTGAATGGAATGGAGTGCAATGGAATGAAGAGGAACGGAATGAAAAGGAATGGATCGGAGAG